>NC_134553.1:44329925-44637735 GCF_025594145.1 Primulina tabacum | reverse complement strand
ATTAAATAAAAAACTTACACGACCCAATCTCACCCAACTCAATCAAATCCACAACTCTCTGGCTAACAATGAGCCTACAAGATATTCGTCAGCAAGAAATCGAACGAGAGAATCATGTATTGGTAAGAATTCAACTTTTTATTTAGAATTTTACTAGGTCGAACTCAACCCATGAATTCGACCAACTCGACCAAGGAGAGTGGATCGAGGTGTGAAGACTCGACCCAGCACCTTGACCCACATCTGGGTCGAGCTCTTCACACTTGAGTCGATCTTGACCCATGTCCGAAGTTTGGGTCGATCTCGACCCTGTTCTCGACCCAAACAAAGAGCTCGACCCAATTTTTTAAATGAACACTATTTAATTTAAATTTTGACAATTAATAAAATTTTTGTTTTTTTACAGATTTACTTCCCCACTAAACTTTCAAGGAATCAATTCTTTGAATGTAAGTTAACTTTAGGATCAAAATACATTGAGATTTGTAAGAAGATTGTATCATTTTTGAATGAGAAAGAAATAGAATATTTGGTCCATCACACAATTCGGTAATTTAATTATATGTGCTAAGGATTATAACAATTCAGATCAATTGTGATGGTTTTTGATGATTAGACAAACTTATGACAGTGGATGTAATGAATTTTGGATAATATATTTTAAACAACCTTTACGGTTTTCATTGTTAGAATATTGTTTGTTAACTATGCTAAATTGTTTGAAATTTTATCATGTGATGCCTGAGGAAGATGAATTTAGGTGGATGTATCTTGGTGGAAGAGACAATATATGTTTGGGAGATTTCATAGTTATAATGGATGAGTACGAGAATGACTTAGGGGAAGAGATAAATGTAGAGAAGTTGAAATTGGCTAGTCTTTTGTTCGTGGCAGGTGTATTGGGTAGACAAAGAAAAAATAAAATGACACAATTGATTTAGAATGGATTAAATTAGTTAATAACTTTGATAGTTTTATTAATTATCCGTGTGGTAAAATAGCTTTCGAAGAAGTACTTTATGAACTTAGAAAAGATCTCGAAAGTAAGTTCAGAAGCTATGAAAATTTGGTCGCACGCCGTGAGAATGTCCCAGATTTCAATGTGTACGGTAGCTTCCATATAAGTGGATTTATCCATCTTTTACAAGTAACTAAATATTGTTCATTATATAAAATATTGTTGTTATTTTATATCATACTAATAAACGTATTTATTTTTCTTGCTAAATTTTGGTCTATGAATATTTTTCAAGCAATTGCTGAAATTTTGTTAGACTGTCAGGAATGTCCCAATGTATCATTACCTCGGATGTGTCATGTGGTTGACTAGGAAATAGAGTAAAAATCATCCCCCTTCCATTGATGATGTGAACAAATCATTTAAAAATATATATACTAAGGTAAATATAAAAAAATCATTTTATTTACTTTTTGTGTTATACAATACATTTTTTTGTTAACTGTTAACTAATTTTCATGTTTAATGTTAATGATTAATATATGATATTTTGGGGATGCTCATTCCTACCATCGATGAGCTGTTGTCTGTGCATTATATGACTGACAATTTTGTTGATTCTAATAATGTGGTAATCAATCGCATTACAGAGTTGATTAGCCAGTGTATTAAAGTAATGTATAGTCAAGATACATTGGGCGACACAGAGGATGAAGTGGGTGTACAGACTGAGGATACATTGGGCGACACAGAGGATGAAGTGGGTGTACAGACTGAGGATCAACAGTTTCCCCGGCCATTCACATATACATATTCCAAATCATCTCGAGAAAAAGTCTGAAAATCTTCTCGACCATCTGGTGGTCCTTCACAAACGAATCAACTATCTCCTCCATTGACTGACATGAGATATACATCTATGCATAGAGATCATACATATCTTGTAGATATGTATAAAGTTCGTTTGACAAGTTTGAAGGAAAAAGTTGCGACGATACAAAAGGACCAAGCCAATATCATAAATCAACTGAAATATATGCAGACATATATCTCGAGTTTGAAGGATATGTTTGAGAGATTGCCTTCAATGAAAGCCAATGTTGGTAAGTTTTATCAATATTTATATGATTTTAATTGTTAGTATGAAAAATGAAAAAATTGTATGTATTATTCTCTTAGATTATGGCGAGTACATGAAGAGACTTCATTTGTGAGGACAGATGAGGTGGATCCAAATACACCACTTGTGAGCGATCTGTCTTTGACTCGTGTTTTTGAAAAAACTTCGGGCCATAAGTTAAGATTATTCACAGTTGAGGAAGAACCTATGATAGATGAGAAACTGCATCATCTTCTTATAAATGATATGATGTCTATGTCTTTTGAGAAGAGAACTAAAATGTTCGCCAATAGATCGTGGGCTCGAGTTCTTATTGAGATTAATTCTTGCATGGAAAATACGAGGATATCTGGGATGTACTCGTCCTACGATAGAACGTGGGTTCTTGAATTGGGGACACCTGCTTGTTGGTTGAATGACACATTGTTTTTTCTTATTTTCTTTTTTGTTTAGTACATTGAGTTAGTAATCAACATGTTTCATATTATCACTTGCAGCGTATTCAACAATTTTGTCGAGGGTTACTCCAATTACAAAGGACGTACTCACATTTAATGTCACAGGACATGTCATTAATGGACGTCAATTTTTATCAGTTTGTTTCGAGTGCTTCAATGAGGACATGCAGAATAATATAGAATGTTTGATGCCTTATGTGAGAGCAGAAATTGGTGAGTGGCCAACTATTGCATGGAATAAAGCCAAAATAATTTTGATATCCTTTCATCTTCCAGGACATTGGGTTTTGTTAATAGTTTTGCCTAACATTAAGAAGATCACAATCATGGATTCATGACCGCAGCGCAGATAGGTCGGACAAGACATTACTTAAACTTATTAACCCTTTGTCGCTTATGCTTCCACACATGTTAGGTGTCAGTGATGCTTCTGAAAGATGGAGCATAGTTAGGCCCCCTACATAAAAAATCAGGTTAAATTTTTTAATTAAAAATTTATTATTTCATTATGGTTTAGTGTATATCAATGTACATTTTATGTTTGTTTGTTTTATTGCAGCGATGAATGTGGAGTTTACTATTTAGCGGCAGCAGCTTATATTATGTTCAAAGAAAATGCCTATCAATTGAACAATGAGAAGATTGAAGAATTTATGCATTATTGTTTTTGTTGTATTTAGGATAAATTATGGTCATTGGATTAAAACAATTATATGATATTTTATATTAAGTTTGAGTTTAATTTATGTGATACATTTAAGAAGTTTTGATTAGAATTTTGTAGTTTCAGTACACTCAATCTATTTTAAACAATGAAAACAATTCATTGGGTGGAGGACGAGGTCGTGTGGGTCGAGCCAGGGGTCGAGTGGGTCGAGCCACACAAAATCTCTTAGGCTCGACCCACACGACCCAATTTTGGGTCGAGCCTAATAGATTTTGGGTCGAGACTGAACATGGAGGTGGCTCGACCCCGTCATGAAGGCTCGACCCACGATCAGTGCACAAGTAATATGGAGGCTCGACCCATTGAGATACATTAAACATTCAGTTCATATGGCTCGATATACATTAAACATTCAGTCAAGTAAACATGTAATGAAATTTGTTATGAATTTTTTAGGTTCTATTGTTATGAAATTTGTTAAAAATTTTAGTGGAATTATGAAAACAATTCATTGGGTCGAGGACAGGGTCGTGTGGGTCGAGCCAGGGGTCGAGTGGGTCGAGTCACACAAAATCTCTTAGGCTCGACCCACACGACCCAATTTTGTGTTCGAGCCTAAGAGATTTTGGGTCGAGACAAGCTCGACCCATCGAACATGGAGGTGGATCGACCCACGCTACCTCGTAATGAAGGCTCGACCCATTAAGATACATTAAACATTCAGTTCATATGACTCGAGATACTATAAACATTCAGTCAACTGAACATGTAATGAAATTTGTTATGAGTTTTTTAGGTTGTATTGTTATGAAATTTGTTAAGAATTTTAGTAAAATTATGAAGTTTTTTAAGAATTTTAGTCGAGTAGAAATTCAACTCACATTGCTAGAGTAAAGGATACATTCTTCTATTATTATTATGAATTTTTTAACTAATATACTTAAACTATAATATATAACTCATATTAAAATGTTTACACAAATAAATTTTTTTTATATTTATGTTCTAATTATATTTAAAGTGAATTATATATTACAACATGATCAAAACTCAAAATTCCTCAACCCTACTCGACCCAAATCTAAACAAAACCCTAAACCAAACCCCAAACACCACCACTCGACCCAATTTCCATCAACTCGACCCAAAATCGACCCACTCACACCCACACGACCCAAACTTAAAAATTGATCGCAACAAATTACAATCTTGTTCACTCGACTCACTCACTACCCACTAGACCCAAACTTAAAAATTCATCACAAACACATTACATATTAATAAAATCAAATTGATTGTCTTTAAATTCAAACAAATTACATATCATTCAACCCTATCTTCTACCAAATTCCCCAATAAATGGAAATATGTTCTGTTTTTTTCTTCCACGTCTTCTCTTGATCACATGTGGCAGTACTAACATGTCATCAAGTGGCCACTCGTTCTGATTCAGAACATGATAAATTGGCTCAGAATAGGCTAAGGATCATATCATAACAGAATAATATTTTGAGCACAAGGAATAAAAATTAACATCATAGAAGTAACTCGCTGCAATTGCATTATAACATGGAATCTTGTCAATATCAAATTCTCTACAAGTACATCTCTTAGATTCCAAATCAACAATCTCACTGTTTGTAGCACTTTGAACATCGAACTCAAGACGGCCCAACTCATAAACTTGATATCCCCGACCATTATTAAACCTTTCATGCAGAATCAACTCAACAGTTGGAGTGAAATTTATTGTTGATGTGATGGATGCATTTCGATACCTTGAAAACCAAGATGTAGTCAATGTCTGCAAAGAATTTAGTAGTGCAATGATTGAAAGTTGTTTTTTTTTTCACGCAATCTTGCATTTATAGATTCAACACCATTTGTTGTCATAATGTTAAACCGAGATTTTGGGATATATGCTCGAGTCCATCGATCCAATGAATTACTTTCATCTAAAAACTTCACAGAATTGGGATATATTTTCTTAAACTTTTCGTACTCCACATCAAAGTTGGTTCGCTTATAAATTTTTCCTAAATGCATAAACATTTCGGTACAACTCTTCTTTTTGCAACAAATTTTCATACTTTCTGACAAGTGCCATGTACAATGGCCATAATGTGCATTTTGTAAACATCAGCAACTGCAGCAATGATACCCAGATGTCTGTCTGAGATAATCACTAACTCTTCCTCATCAACCACTACGTCCAAGAGTTTCGTCAAAAACCAACTCCATAAAGCAATGGATTCTACATCAACAACAACCCAAGTCAAAGGATATTGATGAAAATCTCCGTCTTGTGCTGAAACCACAAGTAAAGTACCATCATACTTTCCTTTCAACCATGTACCATCAATAGATACGACTTTTCTCATGCATCTATATCATCCTGCACATGCGCCATATGCTAAAAACAAATAATTGAATCTATTATGCTCATCTACTACTAAATCTATTATACTACTTGGATTCATTCTCTTGACCATTTTCAAATATGAAGGCAGAATAGCAAAACTTTTTTCAGGATCACCTTTGAAGATATCATGAACAAGTTGCTTACCTTTCAAGATTTTGTAATAGGTAATGTCAACCCCCTTATCCCGCATCAGTCATAACATATTTTGGTTGAGATGTTTTTTGTTGTCCCCGAAAGTTCTCTACCAACATATCACAAATGACATATGAGCTTGCTTGTCGATGTTTTTTACGTATTCCTATCAAGTGACAATTGTGTGTGTTGCAGTATGTACGAATCACAAAATCTGTTGAATCCTCATGTTTTGAAGTTCAAATTCTCCAGCTGAAACGTTTAGTCACACAATGAACCAAATAGATATTTGGGGAACATTTGACTACTTTCAAACTCAAAAGACGAGTTCAAAGAAATTTTGAATAGCACTTTCTTCACTTCAGTCCTGTTTGAAAATCTTTGACCAATAAATAGTTTGAAACCATCGGTAAATGAATATGTATCATTGTTAGCTTGAACATGAGTCTCAGTATCATGAGCTACACTGATGTGGTAGATGTAAGTTTGTTGCATGACATCATTATCATTCACATGCACTGTATCTATGTCCTCCATATCATTTTCTCTGCTTTTCACATCATTCTCTTCCATATTTCAGTTGAACATGAAGTATTTATATATTCCAATACATCATTATTGGTACAATGGTCATTTGAGACAAAAGTTCTTTCAAAATAGTGATCATACATATTTGTTTCATTATCGACACAATCATCATCCAAATGAGTCACATTTAAATCCGCTGACATGATATTTTCACTTTCAACAATATCAAGAGAAACAATATTGAGTTCAAATTCGACATGAAGTACATGTCTTTTTTTTTTTTTGCACATCCAAAATATAAGCATGCTTTCAAATCATTATCATTCTCAATATAAATTGGATGAATATTGCAATGCTTCACATCAGGAAGATAACTTAATTTCAATTTTTCAGTGACGACTAGATTCATAATTCTGTATATCTCTCTTTCTATATATTCCATAGAACAAATATCAGAATCTAAATGAATCGTTGCCCACTTACCACTCGACCGTGAATGTCATTTAAATATATTATCTTCTTTAATTTCCCATTCCTCGTTGTACTCAAAGACAACAGCGGTTGGCATAACCTAGAAACATAGATAAGACATATTATTAGATCCAATTTTATATTAGAGACAAGATTATTTATTAAAAAGAATATACTGTGTGAAGTGTACCGAAAAAAGAGTGCCTAGGCGCTACAAACTAGCGCCGCAGCGCCTGAATTTACGAAGTTCAAACGTCTAGGTGCTAACTATACAGCACCGCAGCGTTACCTCAAAGATATCACAACATGCAACACTCAGACCCATGAATTGCAATACATACACATCACTAGATCCATGAATTGCAAGCTAACATCATTCGACCAGAGCTCGACCCACTCTTCACACCGTGTGAAGAGCTCGATCGAGGGGTCGAGCTCCACTCCTCACACCGTGTAAAAGCTCGACAACTGCACGACACTCGATCCAGGTGTGAAGAGCCTCGACCCACCTGTGGGTCGAGAGTGATGGGCGAAATTTGCCTGAGATTTGGGTCGAGTCAACACACATGCTCGACCCACACACACGACCCACACCTGCTCGACCAACATACGACCCACAAATCAGCACAAACGACCATGCTCGAACCCACAAAAATTTGCACACTCGAACCTACACCAGCACACTCCATCCATCTCTTCGACCCACACGCTTAGCACACTCAAACCACACTACCGTGCTCGACCATTAATATTCACGCTAACCCCACCCACAAAAATTATAACAAAAAACAACCAGAACTAAGTTGAAAAAAAAAAACTAATTACTATAACATAGCATTACAAGTACTTACTTCTCTTACAAATCTTCAAATTTTCAGTTATTTTTTGATTATTTTACTGTGAAGAATATGGAAGAACACAAAAATAACTAAAATGAAAATCGACACGAGACCAATTAAAAAATATTTAAAAAAAAAAGTGAAATCTAACTAAGTAATTAATGAGCCAATTAATGATCTTACCTAACTAACAGGAGTCAACTCCCTTTCTTCGATTTAAAAAAATCAATCCCTTTTATTTAATTAAAAATTAAATAAATCATATATTTTTTATTCACCCCAAATCATAAGAAGATAAATATTTCAAATATATCATAAAACATTCCTACTGACAGACCATTTGTTATTTCATCACACCTAAATATGTACATCAATAAATGTTACACAAATTAAGCACTCTAAAATAACACCTAAATATGTATATATCAATAAATGCTATGCAAATTTTAGCAGTCATTTGGTACAATAGACTTAGAGCTGTATTGATAATATATCAGCCTTCATTTAATGTTCCTTTCGCAAATTAAGAAAACTAATCCAAACCCAATGCTTGTTACAAATAACTATTTGGCCATTAAAAGGAAAGGTATCCGGCTCTTATTCACAAAATATTCTGTTCTATTTAGTGTTTCAAACTCTATTATACTTATTTATACATAGTGTTAAATGCGTTTAATTTTCGATACTTTGTGCAAACAAAACTTATTTGAACCTAATGTAACACAATTTGATATACCAAGTGAAATATAGGATTTCATTCGATGGAGCTCTGAAAAAAATCTATCATAAAAGAAGGAAATGTATAATTGTTGTATCATTTTAAACATAATCCAAACACATGTATTTTATAGACCATTGGAATATCAATGTTACGAATGCATTACTAACTTACGCTCTGACTCAAGTAGCTTGGGATACATTAAATCCGTGTGAATCAGCAAAAACCACCTTATGAGGCTAAATTACACATTTTATCATTTCATTTGGGTACATAGTTTTAATAAATGGACGTTTTATAGAGGGTTTTAATTTATTAAGCTTGTTTATGTAACATTTAAGTTCTAAATAATATTTTTTTAACTTTTATAATTAAATATAATAGTTTACATTAAACGTACAAAGAAAAAAATGAAAATAGCCAAACACGGCTTTAAACATCGCAAGCTGGTGCAGCTACTATTCTGTAGTGCAACAAATAGTTAGGTACAACCTCTCCACGTAGATACTGCGCCATACGGTTGTACATTTTGGATCCACCAAACTACATCAAATATTATTATTTTTAAAATATTCTAGAAAATTAATTGTGTTTAGATAAAAACTTAAATAAGACGGTTTCACGAGTCGTATTTTGTGAGAGGATCTTTTATTTGGGTCATCCATAAAAAAATATTACTTTTTATGCTAATAGTATTATTTTTTATTGTGAATATCGATAGGGTTGACCCGTTTCACAGATAAAGATTCGTGAGATCGTCTCACAAAAGACCTATTCTAATACCATAAATCCAATGTCATTGTCATTAAAACATTTTCCTATTTCCTAATGTGGTATGTAAATATAGCATGAAATTATTAGGATAATTTATACTAACAATAATATAAGATATCAATTGATTAATGCTTGTTATGATATCATAAATTATGAAGAAATTCAATTTATCGTAGAAATCGAGTCAAATAGATAATTAAACAAAACAAAAATTAATAGTGATATCTCTTGCGCCAAACAATGTTTATTAATTACTAGTTATTATGTACACGCGATGCGTGTGTACAATTTTTTTATTATTATCGATGGACTAAAGTGTAATTTGATAATTTATGGAGTGACTAAATTGATATTTGAATTGTTGAAATAACAAAAATAAAAAATAAAAGTGTGTGTTGAAATTTAAAAAAAACAAACAAAATAACAAAAAACAAAAGTGTAATATTAATATCACATAAGGGTAAAATTGGAAGAAAAAGTTGGTATTCTCCTAGTAGTTACTATCATGTGCTCAATCTTAATAAAATAGAATAGAAGAATATATATTATTATTATTTGAGAGACACAATAAATTAATTAAAATTGAATTTTTTCGTGACTATTATGAAATATCAATTGCATGTTTAATTCTGCGTAGTAACTTCTATTGTGATATGATTTCATGAATTTATTTGAATGAAATGGGCCAACTAGATTAATATTTAAAATGTAAAGTAATCTTTTATTATAAAATGTAATATTTTTTTTATGAATAAAATCGATTTGTTGATTCGAAAATCCCAAATCAAAGGTTAGCTCTTCACATCTCATCAGATTTGACCCCCTTTCATTCATTTATATATTATATTTTTCAAAATAATTTGAATACACTTAATTTAATTTTCTTAAGAGTAGATCTCTTGTTAGTTATCCGTGAGACGAGTCAGCGCTACTGATATTCACAATAAAAAAATAATACTCTTAGTATAAAAAGTAGTATTTTTTCATAGATGACCCAAATAAGATATATGTCTCACAAATACGACTCGTGGACCGTCTCACACAAGTTTTTGCCTTTTCTTAATACAAGATTCATATCAGACAGTTTCACATATTTTCAATCTAACTCAATTCATGAAAAAATATTATTATTCATGATAGTTATAGATCAGATCGACTCAATAAACATATGAACCTAATTAATTTCTTTTTCTGAACAAATTAATGTAATTAGCAGTTAAATAAAATTCGGTGGGGTGTTGAGCTTCACAGTTGCACGTTGATGTCACGTAGCTTGTACTCCTTCTTCACCCACCGAAAGGCTAACCTTTGCGGTCATTTTCTAATAGCGTGAATTTTCAGATCACCAACTTTTTCTGGTCTTCTCTCTGCTCCAATTCCTCAGTCGTCATCTACGCCAATGCCAGTTGCATTTCAAATTTCAGTTTGAATTTGAGTTCGGATTGCTGAAAATTATTCTCCAATTCGAGGTTCGTGAAGTATATCAGCACCTGGTGAGTTTCGTCTTTCGTGATTCTCTCTCATTTTGTTTGTGGATGTTTGTGTATGGTGCGAGTGCTGTTCATTCGAAGAGGATTGATTTTGTGCTGTGATCGCGATTTTTGTGCGTCGTGCATCTGGTGTGCTGGTGCTTGTTACTTTGTGGACTTTGATGTTGCTTGATTCAGTTTCGGTTCTGAGTCGTTTTAACTTTGAATCTACTGTTGAAATGGATTTTTTTTTTGAGTCTCCGTACTTGTTTTTGGTGTCTATGAAGTTACGGTACACGGAGATATGCGCACCTTTTTGGCTGGTTGGAATTGGATAGTTGGATAATGAAGTGCATTAAAAGTCTGGCACTTGGGAATGGAAGAATATTTAAAAAATTTATGAATTAATGGGACGCTCTTTACTTAGAATTAGTTTTCGTTATAAATTTAATTAGTCACGAGTATCTTCAACAAATTCCTTGCAATTTCGAGAAAATTTATATGTCAAAAAACATGTTTTTTTATTTCGGTTCTTTCTATTGAAATCAAAAGTTTGATGGTTTTTACACAATGATTCAATTTACTTACATTCTAAACTATATATTCTTTCAACAAGTTTAAGGAAATGGATTATCATGGAGTTTTCTTATTCTTGCTTTATTAAGTTTTATTCAGTTTATTTTTTTTTCAGGTGAAAAGAATTATGAAAACTCAGCTTGTAGAGATTTTGCCTCGGGAAATTAAATTCATATGTAAGTTTGCAAATGCTTGATGATATGGATTGGATAGTTATAGCACAATTGCTGTTTCGCGTGTTCGTTTTCCCTTTAATTTGTTGCTCTCATCTACATGTTTCAAAGCAAGGTGGTAAACTATAAATTTCACGACAACTTATTAGTTGCTGCATTACTTTGATTAAAATTAAAGTGTTAAGAAATCTGATATTGATGTTAAAGAAAGTAAATTACATTAATCGAGATATCAAGCTTATGTTCTTCATGTTGAAAGCAGGAACCCTTCTTTGTACCGATATGATTAGTAATTACGCTTTCTTCATTTCACTGGACTGACTTTTTTCTCTGAGAAATTTGCTAACTGATTTATATCCTGCTTCTCCATTTCAATTTTTCTATGCATTTGATGTACATTCAAAATGGTTGCTGGTCTGATGCTCCGTTGTCTCTTTAGTTGAGGTGAAGAAACAGAGTTCGTCTACTGTTCACCTTACCAATGTCACCGAACAGTATGTAGCTTTCAAGGTTAGGTGTTTTCTGATCCTGTTATTGTATCCTATCTTTATGAAACTCAGACATCGTTTTTATGATTTTTTTCTTTCGATGTGATTATAAATCCTTTTTAATTAGATATAAATAAAAATGGCTGAATGATCGCATTACAGGTGAAGACAACATCACCTAAGAAGTACTGTGTGCGACCTAATGTCGGTATAATCAAGCCAAAATCTACATGTGATTTCGTAGGTACTTTAGTTTGCCTTATTCATATTTCACATTCATTATTTTTGATCTTTTGTGTCGTGGACTGGGGGATGGGTGGTATAAAGGCTCTATTCTATGTTCATCGGCGATGATTTATATGCACAAGTTATTTAGTTGCTGTAAGAAACTTAAGTTCATTTGAGAATAAGTATTTCTCTTCAAAATAAGGAGTAGTTAAGAAGAAAAACTCTGCTTATTCGGGTGTGGCTTTACCTGAATTTAATGGTGGTAGCATTGTTAGTAATTCATATAAGCTTGACATATCTGTAAAATAATTTTATATATGTACCGAAGAGAATCCAACACAATACATTGGATATTGTAAACTGTGCTTGAGCTGAAGTATCTACAGTTTACCCAACGACACATGTTGATTCTTTACATGGACAGTGGTCTTCAACTTATACGGAATCTTTACAGGAAGTTTGATCTGAAGTAATCTACAGTATGGCGACCTACTCTGACTTTTTTCCTAATCAGTGGCAGAGGTGTCGATCCTTATTTCATGCTGTAGGCGGTAGGTATATCTAGACTGAGCCAACCCGAGGTTTTATTGATAGGGAAGGTTTATATAACTGATTCTAGTGTTTTAGATTAAGCATGCATGAGTGAGAGTAGCACCGAGATGAGTGACATCCTAGGAAGTTCTCGTGCGTCAAGTTGTTGGCGTTGGGCCACTTGATCTGGTTGGTTAGGTGAGTCGTAAAAGAGTGACACCAGATTTTAACTGGTGATACTATCTCTGCTGGGAACATGGCCGGCGGTTGAGAAAATGTGATATTGATATCTAAGGGATATTAGACAAAACTAGCAGATAGACACGCATCATCTCGGACTCATGGGCCTAACAACATCCATTAGTACTGAAGTAGGTGCACTCTACGCTGTCACGGATATAAGGAAATAAAATTGCACATTGACTAACAACTATAGCTTTTGGCCTAGTGATATGCGTTTGATCCTAACAATTGGTATCAAAGCGTGGTCACGAGTTCAAGTATCCCAAGAAGCATATTTCTATACTTCTTGAGGGGAATGTTGTGTTAAACGTGCGTGAGTGAGAGTAGTACTGCGTCGAATTTTCTCCTGGGAAGTTCTCATGCGTCAAGCTGTGTGCATTACGGCATTTAATCTGATTGACTACGTGGACTGTAAAAAAGTGATATCAAATCTTAATAGGTAATACTGCTAATTTTTAAAAGAGTGATATGGGCCGACAGTAGAGTGATAGGGCTGACAGTAGAGAAAATGTAAGGCTAATTTTTAAGGAATATGAGACAACACCACAGATAGACAGCACCATCCCGGACTCATGGATCTAACAACTCGATCCATTAGCACCCAAGTAGGTGCACTCACAAATATAAGGAAATAAAGTTGTGTATTGACTAACATGTATAGCTTTTGGCCTGACAGTAAGCACTTTATCCTAACAAAGAGTATCACAAAATTATTTTCGAACAATTCATCACACAAGACTTTTAATGTGGGAATCTGGACATGAAGAATATAAGATGGGCGCATGTGAACTTTTTCTGCATTTAAACATGGAGAAAATAAACCATGGAATTATTGTTATCTTGGCTTTTTTGATATACTGCGACGGTTTTTCAGCTCAGTTTTTGGGTAGTTTTTGACATGTACATCTCTAATGCAGTCACAATGCAAGCTCAAAAAACAGCTCCTCTTGAGTTGCAATGCAAGGACAAATTTCTGATTCAGAGCACAGTGGTGCCATTTGGCACAACGGAAGAGGGGATTACATCTGACATGGTACCATTTTCCAGTAGTTTCTCGTTCTCTGTTGCTTTACATGTCAGAGTATTGGTGGAAAATGACGGGTCATCATGGCTATTTTGCCATTCTTTTTATTCTTGCAGTTTGCAAAAGATAGTGAACATCATATCGAAGAGACGAAGATCCGGGTTGTTCTTACTAGTGCACCCAATTCACCCGGCAAGCTACCAGTTCATGGAATTCTCAAGCAAGAAGAATCTCATGAGAGTTTTTTGCCAGAAGAACCCCATTCACCTGTTCTGCTGCCAGTTAATGGAATTTCTAAGCAAGAGCCATATACTGACCAGTCAGTACAAGTGGCTAAATTGCAGTCTGGAGTTGAAAATTTTCCACCTCCTAATATGGTGAGACATTTCGACATTGCTTTTTTCATGGATGATTAATGACAATTACAGGCTAAGGTGCACTATCCTTTTAGGGTCAAGCATTTTTTACAGTAGTGAAACATAATTATTTTGATGATTTTGCAGTTCCTGCTGTATTAAATATGAACTTGAAAACAATAAAATGCACTTGTCTCTTGGCACCTTGTACCATCTCTTAAAATGTTCTTATATCAGTCAATTCCTGTGAATTATGGCCTTTCTTTCATGGGCATAAATTATTTCTTTTATTTGCCTGAAAACTCAACTTCAAAATTTTATAGCATGTTTTTTAGCAGGACAGGTTGGTAATTAAATCAAAGAGTGTTACCCCATTAACCTCATCAAAGTATGAATTATTTGTCCCTTAGGTGCAGTCAATTAAGAAAGGGGATGCAACCAAGATTGTTAATAACCTGGAAGAGTCTATATCACCGAAGATTAAGGACAGTGTGAAGTCAGTTCCTGCCAAGAGTGATGAGTTCTACCCTGATAAGAATGACGAATCAAAGCAGGCTAAAGACGTGGAAGCAATGGAGTTCAAGCTAACAACAAATATCAAGGAGTTACAGTCGAAGATTAGTTCCTTGGATTCAAAGCTAGTTGAGGTTAGTACTTAATCAGGTAATGTTGAAATTTGAGGGTCATGTCCTTTGGATGTGCGGATGGTTCATTCGTGGGAACTTTGTGGTAAAGGAGCATCGTCTTACATACTAGATACTCGGTACATACTAGATACTTGAGACAATATTTATTTTATTTTCTAAAATATATATTTTTTAAAATTCAAATTTTAGTAATTAGTAATATGATTAACTTAAGGTACATTCCTGATATGAAATATGTGATTTAACTTGAATAAGTTATGAATAACGGTTAAATATTCTGGTTTTACTAAATTCACACATCCAAGTATAATGGATGGAGACTAAATTAATGTTCGATGAGTGGATCTTTGAAATGGGAGTGGTAACATTTTTTTTTTTTACAGGCTGAAAGCACCATTATGAAGCTAAAAGGAGAAAAGATTAATACCATTTGTGAGACGGAAACCCTAAGGCAAGAATTGGTTGGTGAATCTAATACTCTATTCCGTCTCTTCACATCTTCCTTCTAGTTTTGTTTAGTCTGCCCCTAATTTCCGTCATGACTGAACAGTAAATGAAACTATCTAATGTTTATCCTCATTATCGTCATCATAAATCACATTGGTCTATTGTGTTTTTAGATACCAACACACACATGACTATGGACCGGAAAGATGTCCTGGTCAATTTTGTTTTTTTGGGGAAAATATTTCGCATAAGTTTGAATCTTTTCATTAAAGGGGGCTGTTTTTTGCCGACTTCGCAATATAAACCATGACAGAACATAGAGAGATTGCTTCTCATTCTCCTATGGATAAGATGGCCATTCTGCATGGGTTTAGACCGAGAATGTATGATTATTAACTATACAGCATCGGGATTGTCGTCAGGAGGATTTCATAGCCTACGTCCTTCTTGTTTTAGTAACTTTGCTTTCTGGTATTTTTTCCTTCTCGCAGGCAACGTCAAGGGGAAAGAGTGGTGGAAGAAAAGTTCAAGTTGGTTTCCCACCACTATTTGTATGCATGATATCTCTGATTAGTCTGATGATAGGCTTCTTGTTTCGAGCTTAGCAGGATATATTTTTTTTGCACTGGCATTGGTCTAGATATCGATTTATTTGATTTTACCAGGTCGAGGGGTGTGATTTTGTGAGACACTTGTTAATAATTTTAGTTGAAACTTTGAATATGGATATGTAAAGAACTGATTTTATCGAATGAAAGAAGGAAAATGTCATGTGTTGGGTAAATGTCACTCTGTTAAAAGCATGAAATAAATGATGACATGCCATTACAAAATATGGGAATAGAATTATGAAAGATCCATTTGGGGTTCTTCAAAAAGCTAGCCGGGAGAAAACCGATCATCTCCCCGCTCAACCACACCCTCATGGCTGAACTTCAAACCGCAGTGAGACCAAAAATCTTGCTACTACGCTAACTATATTCCAAATAATTATCGAGATTATGGACTTGCAACTAATTCTACCTCAAAAGCCTCTCAAGGACATTTAATACAACTTTTTTATGTCATGAATGAATAATTAGAGCGTGAATTTTAAATTGTGATAACTAATACAATTCAATCCAACCAACGTGAACATCTACACATCTCCTTCACACCAGTAATGAACAATTGGAATGTGAAGTTTAAGTCGGGACATCTAACACACTCCGTCACATACTAGCCAGTAATAAACAATTAAAGCGTGAAGTTTAAGTTAGAACATTTAATTGGAGCGTGAAGTTTAAGTGGGTATCATAGCGTGCAGTTTCAATGGGTAATCGATATAGGACAGTCCAATATATAATGGTGAACCTGACTCTGATACTATGTTGAAATTATGGATTTGCGTCTAACTTCATCCCAAAAGTTAGCTCAAGGTGGAGATGATTGTTTAAGTCTATATATACAACTCCTTAGAACTTAATCCGATCAATGTGAGACATCTAACAAGAATAAGATCTATGGAAAAATTCCAAAGATTATGTGCAATATAGGGCAAACTCAAGGCAGAAAAACTCTACTTGCGATTCCTAATACTATTGTGCTTCTCCTTGCAAAAGATGCACACTTTGTTCAACTCCAAAACGCAACCATTATTTTGGCTGCCAATTTAACCGTCAGCCCACAAACAAATTTTCTCGGTAAATAGTTTCATATTTCAATCAACTCTTCAAGACATAATAATCACATAATCGCTTCTTTCCCTACTTTTTATACTAATCATGAGTATTTTATTTCTTCTTTTTTTTTTATAAAGAAATCATTACAATTTTCAAAATTTACATCTCAGTACTATCTCAGAATCATTTTGAAATGCTTTTGTCGGAACTTTTGACGTCACCGTTATATCCTTCGAGATATCCATTTATGACATATACCTCGTCTGTTTTCAGCAGCAGAACCCTCAACAACGTGAGCTTTTGTTTGAAAACAAACCCTTTTATCATGTGATGGACAACCATTTTTTCACCATGTAGCACACCGGTGGAGCATATTCATTTCCTTGTTTTAATAGTCGTATTATACAAAACGGCGTTATTTCGTATACAGGTATAGAAAGTAAAATCTGACGCATTCATCCTAATACAGTGGAACTAAAATTTCCAGATTCAAACTCATATTTCATGTTATATGTCAAAAGAAAACACATCTGAAACTACCGAGTGAAAAATTCTCGGTAGAAAATGACGCCAAAGGGGGGAAAGCTTTAAAAAATTCACTCACAACTTTAATCACCAGAGATTATATCATTACTTGTTTCATATTTTCACCCGCTGCTCAAGATTTTTACCATTCTCAAGATCATCAACACATAAAGATAACATAAAAATATGTAAATATTCCCACATAAAGATGGATTCTGATTAACATTCAATTCCAGTAAGTCTCGTTACATTCAAAAGCCAAATCAAATTACATGCTATTACTAAAAATTTGATCCCTCAATCGAACAATATTCTAAGAACACCCCACAACTTCCTTCTAGACATGCCACCTTAAAGATCATCCTCCATCCTCAAATACTCCCCAATATCGGCATGCCTATGCACCACAATCCCATTAGGATCCATCTTCCGGCAATCCACCGTGCTCTTCGCCGCATCACCGAATCCCAATGGCACATCCGCCATGGAGAACACCACCACCCCATCATTCACCTGAATATTCTCCGTAATCCTCCCTACCCCGCCTTTCAACACACTGTTCCCGTAGAGAAAACTCATTTCAGAAGTGGGTTTCAACCAAACCTTGTGCTTTGCATTCGCAGCCAAAAGATTCAAGCTTTGGACCGTGAGATGAAATTTCCCCACTTTGGTGAATTTACCGATCTGGGTTCCAAGGGAGATTAACTTTTCACGCTTGATATTGGTGGCACGCCTGACCAGAGATTCGGATACATAGTACACCCGGGCTTTTTGGAGGCGGAAGCAGTATCGGCCGGGGTTTGAGTCCGGTCCTTCGTGCGATTGATTGTCTAAAACGATGTTTTTGAGGTTTCCACCGACGAATTTGTGGAGTTTGTTGAAGACTTGGGTGGTTTCCTTCTCGTCCAGTGGTCTCATCGTGCTCTGCTTCTCTCAGTTAGTTCACCGTTCCTGATTTGCGAGGGTTTTAAGGATTCTAGGGTTTTGGTGGTCCACAAAAATTAACGACAAATGGGCTTCTGAGGATACGAAAAATGGGCTTACGTTGGCCTTTTCAATGTCAAATTCAGTTCCGGCCCCAATTGAATTTTGGGCCGTGGGTCATCATGTTATTGACACCAATTCATTTTCAAAATATTTTAATAGTATTAGATTTTACATATTGCAAGTTCTTGTCATTTTCAAAAGACTAGCAATTCTTATGAAATCATTATTGTGATGTCAGGAAACAATGAAGCAATAGCTGCATGAAATGGCAATCGACATCCCCAAAACCCCACATTCCATACGTCTAAACCTAGCAAGATTCTTGACAATATATCAACACATAAATTTAGAATAATCTTAGACATGAGATTTAACTTCAGTTATTTTTGCTTGGAAAAAATTATTCCCCGAGTTGGAGTTCTTCAAGAAACTAGCAGGGAGAGAACCAATAAGCTCCCCACTCTCTGAGTCCGCAACACCTTCGCCGCTAAACTTCAAACTAACATCCCACTACGAGACCAAGTATTGCGATCTAGGCAAACTATATACCAAATAATAACTACTCTAGCAAAAAGCCAAAGCTGAATATGTGCAAAACCAGACAAACTCAATGCAGAAAAATATCCCTACTGTTGAGGTTCTGCTTGGGAAAGATGCGCACTTTGTTCGGTAGGTGAGCCTGGAGCATACGGAACGAAACCACGGCCACCGAAAACAGGACGCATGAAAGCATCATCGAATTTTCTCCAGTAGTAGTGGACAGTACGATGAGGGGTCCTCAGTAGCATCTTCAAACTGTTTGGATGGAGAAGTGTTCTTGGGCCACCTTCACGAGCTCCAAAACAAGTTTGCCCATTTTCGGCGAATAGTTCCGCTTCAGAATCCTGGTACTCGCCGAGAAGTGGGACCATGAAGGATTTCGGGGTGAGTTGCTCTGAAGAAATCATTCTGCTTAGATGATTTGACGGGGGCATCAATAGTCTCACTAGAGGCTTTGTCATCAAACCAAATACCTGCATGGTGTGTAGATGTTAAAGAATGTTTTTGGTAGCTAGTCAAGTAAAGAAATGATAGTGCCGAAATAGTAATTTCAATTGAAGCGAGTCATGAAAAATGAGATAAAGATAGACTATAAAGTTTTTTAATCTAAAATTGGATAGTGGATTTGCGTTAAATATTGATTCGTAATATATCATACTCAGTTATCATAAGATGCCAAGGAAAATGAAGAGAAATCTAAAAAAGTGCAGACATTCAAGTACTTATTTATTCTTTCTTCTATCTTGGCCGAATGGCTACCTATTAAACAGGCCAGCCTAGCAAAAGTCTAGCTCAATGTTAATAGAAGAGTAAAAGGTCTTACCACATTGCTGAAAAGCACCACCGTTATGGTACTTGTAATCAAGATAGCATTCCCCTGCAACTGGGTGTGACCTGCTCGAGTAAACTGCATGCGAAAAAATAATTAATTAGGTGTGCAAATTTTTGGAATACATATCCACTACTACCCATTATTTCTTATATTTGCAAGGAGGCGGCAATAGAAAATTTCCATGTAGCATATTGATTTGAAGACCGTTCCTGTTCCTGTTCCCGATTTAGTAGATAGAGCTGAAATTTTACCTGGTTGTAAGCGAGGGCCATGGAAACAGCACCTCGCATAAG
Source organism: Primulina tabacum (assembly GCF_025594145.1). Lineage (NCBI taxonomy): Eukaryota > Viridiplantae > Streptophyta > Magnoliopsida > Lamiales > Gesneriaceae > Primulina > Primulina tabacum. Next base: position 44,617,628 of record NC_134553.1, on the reverse strand, counting down.
ACCGGCCCACCATATAGTAACCTGAAAGGCAAAATTAGCAAATAGATTTGCCTTGTGAATGAATGTATTGTACGCTAGAAGCAATAATTACTAAGTTCGTACCTGCTGCTTGAAATCAATTCTCTCATTTGGAGACTTCTTGGACAAATTAGACAGGAAAGATAAGGGGAAAACAAAGGCTGCTCTTCCGATCAAAGTTAATCCCAGTAGGGTTGCACTAACATAAATTGAAGTTTTAGGGCTGAAAAAGGAAGGAAAATGATAATGAACTCTGTTAATAATAGATAAAATCCAAATGATATAGTATATATCGTGATGATGTTACAATGAGGTGCATCTACACACACGCACACACCCCATACCTGTGGCTTACAAATCTCCATTTCTCGATGTCTAGAGCATCCATGCCAACATAAAGAAATATGAATATCTCTGCAACAAATGAAAGCGTTGCGAATGTGTGCCTGAAAAAGGATTGGAGATATATACATAATGCATCAATAAGAAAGGTAATTGTTACCGAGTAAAAGTAAACAACTTTTCACAAGGTTTTCAACTGTAAGGAAATATCATACTTGGTGGTAATTCTCGAGTTCTCGGTCACATTGTGCCAGGTGTAATGCGACATCACGATTCCGCAAAAGAATACAGTGAGGATGCCACTTAAATAGAATAACTGCAAATAAACTTGGGTCAGAAAATGATTTCACGCTTACAATTCAAGAAGGGATACAACTTATTTCAATCACAGACAAAATGCCAACTTCAAAAGACTTTTGTCTAAACACTTACTTCAGCCAACATGTATGAAAGGTAAGCCATAAGCATCATGATGGCAACCTCACGATCAGTGGAATGACTGTAGTTGAGCAGATAATCAGGCGTGAAGAACAGATAACACTATTTGTGGAGGTTTTAGGAATGCCAGCAATATCAGTTCACAAGTGATTTGTACAAGATGTTACACAAGTAAGGGACACGCACCTTCCTAAATAGAGCTTCTTAATGACGAATGCGCTAAGCAATCCAGTCTGCGGCAGAAGACAACTGTTAAGATCAAATAATTCAGAGTAACCTAGATAAATGATCCGGGGAGAGAGATAGAGAGATAGAGGGAGAGCCATACAATAACTCCCAAGACAGTGCTGGTGGTAAATAAATAAGTAAAGTTCCCAATTAGCTCCAACGCTACACTAGCATTAATATTAGACAGGTCAAAGTTCTGGACTGCGTTAAAAAGCACCACAGATGTTGCATCATTCACAACACCTTCCCCAAATACCAAACTGTACAGCAATGGTGTCTCATCCTGATTTAACACCTGCAGCAATGGATGTATTGCATTAGGCCAGAAGAAAATACCTCAGATCATCACACTGGGGACAGGCTGGTAAGGATACCTGCAATGTGCAAACTGAATCCGTCGCAGCGAAAATTGCTCCGATTGCTGGAAATAAGCAGATATTGTTAGAAACGGAGGAAACATGTATTGCACCCGTGGGAAAAGGAGAGAGGGCTACCAAGATAATCTCCAATTCCAAGACCAAGATCCATTTTCTGGAAGAAGACAATAGCGCCTGCCAAAAGAATTAAGAGATGTAGGAAACAATCAAACAACACAATAATTTATACTCCACAAACGAGAATAACCTTTTAGGCAATTTTATAATCCAAAATTTGTGTGATGGCTAGTCGTCTTATTTTTTCTGCCTCTTACTTGTTTTCCCTAGAAAAAATTTATTCCCAAGTTTTGGAAACAAGTATCACTTAAGTGAGCACAAGCAATAATACAAGTAAACCATGCTAGAGTAAATTGGTCCTCATGCAATAAGAAATAGTATATTGTGCTGAGGTGGCATTGCATTAAGAATCTAAAATTAGGAGGAACAATAATAATGGAAGATCAGCAGCAATTGAAAATTGAAATATAATGACATGTATATCCAACAGTATCGTGTTTTTACTGCATGCACTTTCTCTCAATCGAGAAATGTCTTCATCAAAACCATTTAAAAGGAGATACGGCATGACAACAAACTCAACCATAGAATATGAAAGTTTTAAGAGCATATTCTGCAATTGTAGCTATGTAAACTCTACTTCAAACCGGACTATTTTTAAAAATGGCAAAAGAAAAAAGGGACAAAGCCTAGTAAAGTCAAGCTAGAAGGGCATGGGATGGGATAGTAAACAAAGGGACAAAGCCTAGTAAAATCAGCATGCTTAATTTTTCTCATTGAAAAGGTTCAGCTCTGCACTTACAAGTATAAAAGAGAGGATGATGGAGGAATGGTAAGAGGCGTTAATATTTCCTTTTTAGCAATAATAGATTTCATTGACTGCATAAACTACAATAAATTATAAAACTGTACCTAACGATATGACGATGAAGGATACCAAGGTGCCTAGTGCTCCAAACATCATTATAGTCATGAAATTGCGAAAGAACTGTTTCTTCTTGACCTGAAACCTGATTACAGATTGAGGAAACAGAATGAAACTCGAGAAGACCACATTTAACAAATCTTTAAAGGTCTCTTAAACCATGTTGGACAGATTGGACGTTGATGAAATAGGGTCTTTATCAATTTTTACGTAAAAGATATGCCAAAATAATAACTCAGTTCAGCCTTCCCATGCAATGCTCTCGGTTGAAGATTTCGATCACGAAAGTATCATCCAGATACAACAATAAAGCCTTGTTTGGTCGGTTTCTCGAGTTCAACTCCAGAGCCCAACCATTAATTGGTTACAATTTCAAATGTCTCGCCCATACAAAATTTTTACTCTATAAAACATAATAGTCATGCAATTATTTCTCTCTCGCTATATATTTTTCCTACTAATCATTAAGCTATTTTACTCTTTCCATATAGTCATTACACCAGAGCTCTATCAAATACCACATCGACTTTCAAAATAACACCATCTCAAAATCCATTTAATTATCGTGTTGTATTTTGACATCAGAATGTTGAGTTCAAAACGTCTTCCTTACCCGGCATTAAAAATAATTGGTGGGAGCAGATAGAAGAAGAAGAGGTCCTCGCTGAAAACCAAAAGGTGCGAGCTCTTCCCTCCACTTATAAGTAGAATAAAAACTCCAGTGCATACACCCTGATTATTTAAATAAGTATTAATAATTTCAAATGCGAATGCACAAGCCAATATAAAGAATAATACCATTGCCCAAATCAAATATCTTCAGCATCAAACGTGCTAAGCAAAGCATCACCTGTAAACTCTGTCTAATACTTACTATTACGAGTGCAGTGATAGACTCATTCATCCAACGACTTTCCTCCAACAGATGACCAATCACTATACATCCGCACAAGAGTGTGACAAATAAGGAAATCGAAACCACCGAAGTGTGGTCAGATGATGACAAAATACCCCTGGTCTCTACCATAGTTCCCGATTCAAACCCCATTTCATGCGATTGATGATTGAAGGTATATATGCTCCAGATATTTTTCTTAGATGATTCAGCTTACAGTCAAATTATCCCTGCAAGGTAAAACAATACCCACATTTAATAATCACAGTAACTAATAAAAGCTCCCACTTTCACATGCACATTTCACAAATACATTGCATGTCTATAAGTCAAAACACAAATTCCGACAAGTGACGCAGTAAGTAGAGAAAGACGTGCAAATTTAAATCCATCAAGATGAGCGAACTGGAGATAAAGTAAACCCAAGCATGCTCGTTTGTTTCGTCATAACCTTGTCAACCTTTACGCATATAAATTCAAATAAAAGCAACATGGCCAAAATAAACAAGAAGGAAAGAAATTCAAATGAAAAAACGAAAACGCATAAAAACAAAAACTTCCTCCATGTTTTGCATCATCAAAACAAAATCATGATCAAGGAAAATACAGAATCGAACAACGAACATTAAACCATACGAAAAAAAACTATTTTCAGAATTACTTCGTCAACAGCACGGCAACATTACCTCTTAATTCTCAGGTTTCGAATTCCCGATGCAGCCTTAATCACCAAAAAATGCTTTCCCGAAATCCCTCTCGGAAAAGCACCTTTTCCTCTCCTAAACAAATTCTTCAAAGGACGAAAAATCCAGACCTGCTAAAATAATAATAACCTGAAAATATACAAACGCAGTCAACACTGAATTGAATCCGTCCTCTTATAATCTCTTAACAGAAATACAGAAACAAACAAAAAAAACAAATCAAGCACTGAAATGGAAGATATTTGAGACGAACTTGAAGCATGAAAACGGTTCGAATCTGCGTGCAATAATATCCAACAATACGCTTAGAAAATCACGGGATTCAAGCTGGAACGAAGATTTATAACTGTGTGTTGTATGTGAGGGGGGAAGTTGACACGAAACGAAGAATCCGTGAATCAAAATACGAGTTTTTATATGTGCGAAACGTGGAGATAATAATCACCGTTGATCGAAGAAACGATCGCCTGAAACTGTTGATGGCCGTTGATTTTATTTTGGGCCGAAGCGGAAGGGGATGGGTGCAGTTATGTGAATATATTATTGATGTTGGTGTCATCTTTAATTTTTTTAATTTTTGAGGGGGTGTTTACAAAAAATATTGAGACTTATTTTGATAAATTGAGTATCTATGATAAAAATGTTAAAAATCTAATAATTATATTCAGTCATTTTGTGTAAGTGTCTTGTGAAACTGTCTGATAGGCATATATTCGTGACATACTAAGTCTCTTATGAGGCTATGACCAGAAAAAGTATTCAAACCTAACGTAAAGGCTGAAGAAGCTTTAAAAACTCATATTCATCAAAGATGTTGGCTCGATACAACTTAAACTTTGACCACACATCGCTTAACTCCAGCTGATAATCATTTAATATATCTAAAATTAGAAAGTATATTGTGAGAATGTATCACATATATTTATCCGTGAGATGATGTATAAAAAAAATCGTGTTTTTTGCTTGAAGAAGGAACGGCTTGACGAAAAACTTAGTATTGGAAGAACCGATCCTACCGTCAGAGCGTCGAATGCTCAACCACTAATCAGTTCGCTCTACTGGTAGTCGTGGGATTTAGCCATTGAGCCAGAGTCGGTCCAGTTGTGATATTTGTTATGACCCTTGATATCAATGAATATTTCTGCAACATATATATTTGTTGAGATATCGATTTTCTCGTGTCCAAATCGCAGCGGAAGTTTAAAAAATTTTATTTTGACTTTCAAAATATTTGGACACTCATATGGTTTAAATTAAATATAAACATACAAAGGATGTTAGTATATATTTTTAGTGAACAATCTTCACTTGGCTCCAACTACTCCGGTATAAGCGGACGTAGCTCTTGTTGTAAATTCCTACGAACTTTCTTCAAGTCTCCTTCTTCAATCTTCGAATCAGGTCCACGAACGGATTACTAGTTCTTTTTCTAACTTGAATTAGAAATTATAGAATATATTTTACGTAGAGATAGAACACGAAGATGAAATCGACTCAATACTATTTATTAGCATTGGCCGAATTTTTCTTGCATATAAGAAAAGGGATTTCAAGAGCTTAGAATTTTTCTTGCAAAATTCCAAAAGTTTCGAATAAATCTTGTGCCAAAAAAATAATCAATTCTTATTATTTCTTTAATCCATCATTAACTTAATTAATCTAATTAATTAAGTTAACTAAAGATTCTAAAATCCATGCCCAAATCATAGCCAAATCTCGATTTTTAATACATATATCTTTTCAAGAATATAATGCATTAATTTATTTTGCTTTGTGTGCAAGTTACTAAAATCATGGTATCATTAATATTTTCATATTATATAAATCAATACTATATTTTATAAAAACTAAATGAGCTATATTTTAACTCAATTAAAATATAATTTAATTATTAAAGCCCATTTGAACTTTAATAAACTAGCATGATGAGCTTATACTCTTACAAGCCGATGATCCATGCTCACATTACATTAATCTCATCATAATCCCGATTGATAATCAAATATCATCGATGCGACAATTTCAACTTGTTCGTTATTATGATTCACACTTTAATTTCGAGATCACCAATGTCTAAATAAGTCAGGTACACCTCTTTGACTGTTTTAGCAGTCATGCTCTCAAAATTTCTATAAGCTTTTATAAACTTTATTTTTAAGCTTATCGATTGATTATATCAAACTTATTTCTTATAAATTCAACTCATTGAATTTATTATCTCAATGGGAACAAATAAACAAGTGCTTGTGTGACCCTCGATGGTTTAGGGACACAGCTAGTCGTTGGTTCACAACTCTTTGTGATTAAGGACAATTTCTTTTATTCGAGGCTTACCCTAATTTGCCAACATTTCATGCAGCAACATTTGATCATGAGAATGTCAAAAACCATTTTCTGATTAAATCCATCGAATCATGGTAAGAGCGTCTAGTAGCATCGCCTCATGATTCCCTATGTATAACTGATAGTGCCTACAAGAACCAGTCGATTATGATTAACGTACAGTACGATCCCTTCATCTCATATATCCTGATCGAATCTCCAACCATTGGTTCATCGAGGGTTGCATATTAATTTGATAGCTATGTGATACAATCATGAAATATTCATAGTGTCATCGCATGTACAACTAGGGAACTCTTTCCCTAATGTACATCTCACACTCTGGTCAGAGATTTCATGCACTACTATTTTGTTAGATCACATAGGATATCCACACCCGTAGGTGAGCAGTGAATCCCCGACTACAATAGACTGACTCCTACACATTTCGCAATTGCACCCAACATCGCCACCTTGTGACCCCCGCGGAGTTGGTAAACGAGTCAAAGCACAATCCTAGTATGTAGAGCTTCAGTGTTGTCCCGAGTCGTAAGGACTAATAATGTACAATCATAACCACAGAATTTTTCCTCTCGATGAATGATAACCACTTGGAAAGTCCGATGGAAGGTTGTTCAGTACAATCATCATATAATTACACATCTGCATGATTGGACATCTCTATGCCCTTACCATTAAATACGATACGCAACATCACATATGCTAGTCTCAAGCGGCTTTTATCCTTATTTTAGGCGACTGAATCGACTAGGAACAAATTTAGAATATACAGTGATTACAAATGAGTTTCAAGATCGAATTACGATTCATTTGTATTAAAGTATCTTTATCTATGCTGATTGCATGTGTATACAGATAAAGCAAAATGAAACCATAAAAAATTTAAATTATATTAAAATAAAGATTTTACACTTAAGTCAATAAATTCCCTGGTCAACCGTTGGTTTGCAAGACATCTACTCTAACAACATTAACGGCAAGGTTATACATATTAGTAGGAATGAAAAAAGCCCTGTGAAACACGCTCCAGCCAAAAAAAAAATGGTTTCAGGTAGAATCAATCTCATTCAAATTGCATATAAAACTAGACCTTCGTCAATAAAAAGAAGACAACATTTACGCTAGGTTTGGAATAATTAAAAATAGGATTTGGAATTGGATTTGAATTCCATGGATTTAGAATTTCATTGTGTTGTTTGACAAATTTTTTTAATAATGGAAAAAAATTCATTTCTGAGACATCAAATTACGTTTTTAGTATTAAGGATAATCGATGATCATAAGAAAAAAAAAATCTACATAATTTTTAAAATATATAAATATTTTCAAAATAATTTTGTCAGCTGCACGATAAAATGTGTGAATTAAACGTAGTGTTTTTTAAGAAAACAATATTTTAATTATTTTTAAATTCATGAAATTTTTTTATTTTTGTTAAAATTCCATTTAGTTATATCAAATTCCACTTAATATCAATCGCGTTTTAAAATTTCATCATACCAAACACTCAAAATGAGATTTCTAATATCAAATTACATGAAATCTATGGAACCAAACATACTTAAAAGCTTCAACAATGCATAAAAAAGGAACTAAAAAAAAACCATAAAAAAGTTCACCGGGATCCAAAAAATTCATATCAACAAGAAATAGCAGTAATTTTTTTTTAAAAAAAATAGAGAAATAAATTAACCTCTCAAAAGTGTACGTTTCCGGCTCAGATATCACACACAAAACTGCAATACCTGCACTTTCATGTGTTGATCTGATGATATATGTACGTAACATAACTCTATATTACACGGTATCTTTCTCCTTACTTCGGATATAATTCTTATCCTTTCGATAATCCTTCTTCGAGGGCTTCAACTTTCTTCTCGGAGCACCAACACCTGCTGGATCAGCCAATGGACCGGACCATGTCTGAATCGGATCTTTTGAGTAGGAGAAGTTCATGGAACTGAAGGGTACATCAGGAGGATCAAAGGTTGGATCGACATGATGTGACGATCCTGAAGGAAAACCAAGCCCCCCATCTTGGTGGGGAGGAGGGAATTTTTCGCTTTTGCTCTTCGCGTTTGAATGAGTAATGAGTCGCCGTCTCTGTTTCATTCGGTTCAAAGAAATTGTAAACAAAAGACAATACAATTTCACATGACAATGACATAGTTAAAAATCGATTCATAAATATATTAGTATCAGAAGCACACACAAAAATAGTTGCCAAGTCACAGCTCTGTGGTGGAAGATTTAGATGTTTTGAAATAAGGTGAAGGGCAAAAAAACTTGTAAATAAGAGATACACTAGTTAGGATGAAATTATGCATATCTAAAGAGGGGGAGAGAGATGTGTTGCACATTAAATGACCTACATCAATATTGGTTTGAAGCTCGGCATTGGCTTCAGGAGCAGCCATTGGCCGCATCCCTCGTTCACGAACACGGGCTTTCTTCCCACCATCGACATGAGCTTTACCGGTAGCTCTTAACCTATGACCGCATAACTCATATCAGATGCTTAACATAAAACAGATCTTAAATTAGCTCATCCGCCTAACAGTAAGAATGCAAAATATGTTGATGTATAAACGCACAAACTTTCTCCATTAGAAATAAAAAAATGTTCTGTAAACCTTCGAGATTCTTCATCACGACGCTTGGCATCAATTTCCTTACTTGGTGGATACTTTGGAAGGCTAGAAGGATCATATGCATAAGGTTTGGTTAAGAAGAACTGTACAAGTACAAAAAAGGATAGCCAATAATCAATTTGAATTATATTCTAAAGGTTATTTTCTTTATTGGACCGAAAACCAGTGTAACAAAAGATTGACAACAGAAGAAAGAGAGCTCACTTCACTCTCGAGTGCAGCTGTAGCCGTTTGACGTTCACTTGGATCAATGGAAAGTAAAGTATCGATTAAAGGCAATGAAGATTGGGGGAAATCCTTAAAAGTCTCCTTTATGCATCTTTTATAGGATTGTTGAGGTTTAAATATGGTTGCATGAGGAAGCCTCGACTTCTTCCAGTATTCTTCAGATGGAGAGCCGCATAGCTTGAAAATCCTGTGCAGTTGTTCCACCTGAGCAACATGTACGCATTCATTCGATAATGGATATAAAGCTGGCGGTTGTATAATACACAAACGTAAGTTGAAACATATCTTACATCTTAGAGACTAAAAACACAAAACTTCAAGCTAAGCTATTGCAGTGTTGTTGTATATGCACGGAACTGGGACAATGGGTAGGACAACTGGACAAATCAGTAGATTACTTCTGAGATACTCACAAATTACGATAACATGTAGACACCTGGTGGGATTGTGGAGCATCTAGACTCAAGCCCATTGAACCAAACAATCAATTATCGGGATTAACACATCTTTCACTAGATTTTTTCCCATACAGTCTGCCTAAAGCTAACAATTTGTGATGGATTTCTCTGCTGGCTATTACCCGTCCACATTATAATCTAACAGAAATTGCATGCCTTTACCACTGATTTTATCGAAAAAGAAGCTGTGATAAACCAAGACACATACTAGAGAGCATATTGTTTCATATGCGCTGAGGTTCTAAAAAACAGGAAGCATGATGAAACGTCCCAGTCAAGCTTAAGTTCTACAAGTTCAAGCGGGTTTAGTACAAGATTTATTGTAAAAAAACAGTTTTAGTTTTTACCATAATTTTGATTATCAAGTCAATCTTTAAACAACACACAAATATACAAAATTAAAGAAAAAATTCATAAATTTTCAAATTCTGAAAAACATAAGTCTCAAATTAACAAATAATAATAGTTTTAATTGTCTAACTCTTTACTCTTCATCTATCTCATCTTCCATGTTGTCCAATGCAAATTCAGGTTTTATTTCAGTGTCTATAAGTTTTTTTGTTCAAAATTTTATATTATCAATATTTATTATTTTAAAACTTAAAAGTTACCTTTCATTAAAATGGATAACTTCAAATTTTATTTAAAACGCTTATGTTTTTTCGCGCTTAATTCTGTCAACCTTAGACTGACCGTTATTTTCTTGCTTCCTCCAAATGGAAGCTTTTTATTTACACTTCATGCTTAATCGTGCTTTTTAAAACACTCCTCCATTACGAAATTTCCAGTTAAATGCAAAAGGCAAACCAATCAATTTCTCATGAACACGGCCATTTACGAAGGCGATCAAGAAAATTAAGAGCGAAAACTGTGATACTCTACCTACCATGAACATAATATGATCTTAAGTAGTACGTTAGATAAAAAATAAATGGTTACAAATGAAATATATTTAGCTGCTACAAAATGTACCTCTGTCCTCCCAGTCATGATGGGCTTTGCAGCAAATAGCTCAGCTAAAATGCAACCGGCACTCCACAAGTCCACCCCTACACCATACTCCGTGGCACCAAGAAGAAGCTCTGGTGGCCTGTACCAAAGAGTAACCACACGACTCGTCATTGGCTGCCTGTTATTAGGGTCAAAAGTCGAAGCCAATCCAAAATCAGCGATCTTGAGAACTCCTCCATCATCAATAAGGAGATTCGACCCCTTGATATCTCGGTGCAACACATGCCGGTTGTGGCAATGCTCAAGTCCAGACAATAACTGACGCACATAGCATTTCACCTACAACAATCATAATAAGATTAAAAAAAAAGACTTGCAGGATCAACTCCAACACTAAAATCCAATCAATAGAAACACAGAAAAGACCGTCGAGTAGAAACGAAGAAAAATGAAAATAAGATCCAACCTGTGGCTCTGTAAACTTGATTCCAGGGCTCGAAGCAAGGCCAGCCAAATCATGTTCCATGTAATCGAAAACCAAGTACAAACTACATGACATTCTTGATGTCACCAATCCTTGCAATTTCACGACATTTGGATGATCCAAGCGTCGCAAAATCAAAATCTCCCTGGCCATAAACCTCACACTCTCAGGCTCCAGATTGTCGAATCTAACCTTCTTCAATGCAACGATCTTCCCTGATATGGCATCTCTAGCTTTATACACATTACTATAAGTACCTTGTCCAATCTAAACACAACAATCGAGAACATAAAACACACAAAACATGAGAACATAATAAACTAGCAAACTCAAATGTGGTAGTATCACCAGCAAACTCTTACCTTATCTATTTTTTCAAACGAATCAGCACGTCGAGGAGTCCATCCATTGATAGCCTCTCCTGCCACAGCAGAGAGCCAAGATGGCCATCCAGCAGCCACTTGCTCACCCTGGATGTGCTTAGGGGGATTACTTAATCTAGGATTTGGCCTAGACCTCCTCCTCTCACCATTTTGCCGTCGCCTGCTTCTCTCTTTCCGCTCTTCCTCCATCGTATCCTCGCCATTCTGAACTTCACCGCTGCAGCTGCCTCCTCTTTCTTCCTCAGATTTACTTACTGGGTCAACAACTACTTTCTCTCTCCTCCCAGAAGGCACAGACAGATCTTTATCTCCTCCCTTACCTCTCCTCTTTCCAGCTACAACCTCGCCACTTGGCTGCCCAGAAGATGAAATCTCTCTCCCAAAAACACACCCCATATCTCGAGAACCCTAAAACTCATTTGTCACCACATCACACTCCTGTATCTCACCCAGAACCCACCAAAATAACACCAACCAAACAATCAAACTCTAAAGCACACATTCAAACTTTTAAATCAGATCAATCCGATACTCTCCACTCAAACCACTAGAGGGCCACAAGATTATTCGAATTTAAGCAACTAAACCAAATGGGCTGTGATTAATCAATCAAATAAACACTTAGAAGTGTACATAACAAGCAAAATTAAACAAAGCAATAATCTCGCAGGTTGCAGCACAGAGGAAAAATCGTAGTTTTCCCCCCCAAAAAGCAGAGTGGCAATAATAATACAGCTAAAGCCCACGATTTATGGAAGTCGAATACGATAAGCTAACTAGCCAATATACCTCCAAAAAGCAAAAACAATAGTATACTGATCAAAACATTAGTAATGACGATTTCTTTGCCCGATAGTTGTGCTCTTTTTCCAAGTGGGAATGGAAAAAAATCAGACAGTAAATTAAAGCTTGCAAAGTTGAATTCCCACTTTCCACTTTGGTCAAATATGGGAAAATATTGAAATTAATGTCAAGAATCGAGTGGAAAAACGATCAAGATTCAAGCTATTCAGATCTGCGTGTTTCCAGTATGTGATTGATCCGTAATAATTACGCTCAAGAATTAAAATATGTAGAGAGGAAAAGACTACATTAAGAGATGGAGAGAGTGTTGAATCTTAAGTCAAAAAGAGTTTCCTTTTTAGTTGTTTTTTATTTATTTTTATATAATTTGGATATTATTTTATTTGGGGGTTGTTGTTCCTATGTTTTGACTATATTATAAAAAATATTAGGGGATATTAATGTATATATATAGGCAGGGAAAAAGGAATGGATAATTTTTTTGTCTACAATAGCACACCATGGTTTCTGAACCTAATTGTTTGTTAAACTATTAAAATTTGTACATAATGAATAAAATATAAAAAAATGTTATTTTTAAAATTATAAATATATATAAAAAATCATCAGTTAATATATATATATATATATATATATATATATTCAAAATTTATCTTATAAATAATTAAGAATGATAATATATGCAGCAGACTGTTCGTCTGTCTTAAAATTTAATTGAAGTGTAGCGATGTATAGTTAATGTAATGTCTTGATTTGAAGATGATTTCAACTATATCAAAATGAATTTTTTCAGCGTGTTTATATCTTTACTTACATGAACTTCAGAAAACTTCCCAAAGTGTGTGTCGTTCTCTTAAAATTGGTTCAAGTCAAGGACGCGTATTTTTAAAGTTTTTAAAATTATGGACACGAGAAAAAAAAAAGAAGACAAGTCTTATTAATATGAATAATTTTTTTTAAGTTTCTCACTTTGGTATGTGTATCACCACTAAGCTTCTCTCAAGTTCGGAAAAAGTTGGTTTGAACTTGGTGTTGATTTCGCCTTTCAAACATAAGTTAGATTCAAGTTTGAATATTGTTTTGTTACCTTCTAATACATGACCCTTTTTTACATGGTAAAAACGGTCTCATGGGTCATATTTTGTGAGACGGATAACTTATTTGGATTATTCATGAAAAAATATTAATTTTTATGCTAAGAGTATTACTTTTTATTGTGAATATCAGTAGGGTTGACCCGTCTCAAAGATAAAGATTCGTGAAACCATCTCACAAGAGGGACCTACTCTTTTTACATTTGCACGTCTCGACGCATTTTAATTCGATATCAACATTTATCACCAATAATTTTTTTTTGTAGAATAACCAACATGTTTTTTTATTCTTTGTTTTTATTATTATGTATTTTGAGGAAGAAGGTTGTAAATCGAGATCTCGTATTCGAGACATCACATCTTTTATCGAAACAATGATAATACTAGATTAAAGATTAGTTAAAACATGCTATTTTTAAAAAACTACATAGAAAGTGAAGTTCAATAAAACAAAATCAAGAAAATTATCTTAAAGTTGACAAAAAAATATACAAATGGCACGCAACGATCGATCACGTAGGGCTTTGTAATTTGTAGAAGTTTATAGGGATTATGACTCCTCGATTTGTTCTCATTTTCACGTCTCCATTTTTATAGCGACTTATGCTTCAATCTAGTTCGTAAAATTTGTCCAATCAACGACTTTATTGTTTATTATTTTTTTACTTTACCAAATCCAATCCAGAACAAAAGCAAAACCAAACAGAAAACAATCTTAAAATTGACAATTGGCAAACTAAATATTGGAAAAAGAAGGATCTAGATTCTAGTGTGGCGTATTGCAAAATGGTAGGATTGACAAATCTTGTCGTTTGTCCCATTTTTTTTCTTTTATATAGAAAAAATTGATGGTGTTTTAACTTTTAATATTTCTCATTATGGGAACTATTTTTTTCGTATTAAACAAGTGGTTTTTCATATTTGTAAATTGCCAAAAATTCTAATAGAATCAAACAATTTAGAGTATTATGGGATTCTTGAAAAGTGACACAAAATGGGGACTACAAGTTGTTTTTTATAATCCAATTGTGAGTGTAAAAATACTATTTCCAAAGACACAAAGTGTGACATAGGGTGTTCATGAGGTGCAATTATTGGCTCTGCTGAGTAGAGCGATCGAACCATGACGTTTGGACTGTTATTATGTTTAAGATTTGAGTTGCACCATTATTACGGTTATAGCTTTCTGCAAAACGACAATCGTTCGATCCTACAATTGGTATCAAAGTCAAGGCCATAGATTCGATTCTCATTTATTACAAGGAGTGCAATTATTTGGAAAAAATTGTTGAGATGTAATAATTATCCCCGCGTGGTAGAGTGATCGAACTATTACGCTTGGACTGCATTGTTGAGATGTAATAATTATCCCCGCGGGGTAGAGTGATCGAACTATGACGCTTGGACTGCTATGCAGTTTAAAATATCTGAGTTGTACCATTACAATTACCTATAATTTTTGGTAAAGCGACGAATGTTCGATCGTACATAAGCATTTCATACCTCTTTCTTTTTCACCAAAAAGGTATTAAAGATAATAGACCATAGTTTCTTGTTTCTAGATGAGCAAACATTTTATAATCTTTTGCATGATATAATAGTATCGATTAAGCCAACTGAGGAGTACTTCAAAAATTAAGTTTAGTGAAAATATCTCTCAATTGGGATAATTTTTTTTAATTATATTTGGAGAAGTTTTCTATTAGAATTTATGACTTTGGTCTATGTGAAGATTTAATGTTTGAGAATTTCCATCTTTATATATTATCAGTATTTACAATTTATTTAAAATCAGAATTACCCACTGAGATTTGGTAATAATTTTCCATTTATAACGCGATAATCATAAATTTAATGGGTCAAATTAATACTTTATATACTTTTCATTAATCACCATAAAATTTTATGTATAATAATAATAAAAAAAATTTAAGTATTATTTTTCCTACCCTATTTATATTAATGTATTGAAGATGATTCTCTATTTTTGTTGGACCAAATAAAATATTTGTATACTTCGGCAGAACATAGTTTGGTGTCTGCATGATTAAGCATGCAGGCTTGGAATTATATCACCATGCTTGTAAATTATTATTATTACCATTATTATTGATGACCTACTTATAATTTCAAAGAACCATGCATGTTTTTTCGGTAACTATTGTAGCGGAAGATGGTTTTTTTTTATAATTAATTTTTTTAAAAAATTATTTCAAAAATAATTTTATTATTTTCACATATACTGTAATTCGTGCTTACGAAGCACGGATAATGCTCCGTGGAATTTAAATCCGTGCTTCGTAAGCACGGATGCTTTAGCCACGTGGAGCAATTCCCTCCACCCTCACCTTTCCTTATCTTTCGACTCTCCTTTCCTTCTTCCTCCTTCATTACTCTCACCTTTTTTTTCCCGTGCCTTTCGAAAATCCTCTCTTCTTCACTCTTCTTCACTGGATTTTGAGCTCATTTCTTACCTTATAACGAAGTTTAGAAGATCGACAACTTATTTCAAAATGACAGACAATCATGGTCCAGAAGATCCCAGTGTCATCTATTTTCAAGCGACATATATGTCATCTACAGTTTCTTCCGTAACCGTTGATGATATTGTCAAAGTGAAGAGATCAAACAATTTGATTTGAAAGTTATACACTGATAATTACATACACAATCGTGTACTGTACTTGCATACTTGAATCATCTGGGTTTTTATGGAGTTTTAGAATGTGGCTCACAAGTTTTTGATAATAATTTGATTAGCACTCTTGTTGAACGTTGGCGACGCGAGACATGCACGTTTTATTTTACATGTGGTGAAGCAACTGTCACATTACAAGATGTTTCAATCATTTGGGGTCTAACAATTGATAGTGAAGCAGTGACTAGAATAGATGTGTCACATAGAGTTGAGGAATGACAACACATATGTTTGGATTTGTTGGGATTTGTGACATCATCAAAACATTTGAAAGATGGTCATTTGTGTATGACTGCACTACACGACCATTGCATGTCTAACCTTGTTAATGATGATAGTTCAGAAGTAGATGTTGTGAAATATATTTTTTGTGTAGCGTTAATGATTATTGGAGGGATATTGTTCCCTGACTATCAAGGAGGGTCTGTGTAATGCCCGGAAATTTAATCCTAGTAATCTGTAATTATGGATTTATAATTTGGTATGATTATGAAAAGATTAACCGAGACACGATTTGAAGTAACGTATGATAATTTATGTGCGAGGACAGTGCCTCTCGCGCACGTGCGCGACGTGATGCGCGCCCATGCGCCAAATGGGCAGAAGACCTCGCGCATATGCGCGACATGAGGGCGCGCAAATGCACGAGCTGCACAGGTCGAGTCCAGAGAGCCTCGCGCATATGCGCGGAATTGAGGCGCGCATATGCGCGAGTGGCTGGGAAGACACGCGCCGAGACATACTGTCTCGCGCATATGCGCCGAGAAGGGTCGCGCATATGCGCGAGACGTGTTGCGCATAGAGTTCGCCATTTCCCTGATGCATGCATGATTGTATATATATATATATACACACAAATGTTTAATCCTTCAAAAACGAAAAAGTCGAAGGAAACTTTGGAGAAAATAGTCCGTGAATCTTAGGATCGCGATTGTGCAAAATCCGTCCGTCTGATTTTAAATCCGACTTCGGTACTGTAATCCTATCGACGTAGGCTACAACTGGACGTAAGTTTTGCTACGTTTTGACATGTTTTGAAATTATGCTATTGTCAGAATTGAATAGGATTCATATATGATGTTCTTGACATGTTAGACGTCATAGAATCGAAGTCAGATTGAGAAACGGACTGATTATGAAATTGTTATGAATTTTTAGGGTATATTGATTTATACCGGACAAAATTGAATTACGACTGGATTACGGATTGTATTGGATATTGGTTATGGATTGTAACTATTATCTGGTGATGTTGTATTGACGGGGATATTGAAATTGTACCGTTATACCGTTGATTTGAATTAAATCCAGATTAATCAGATTCAGTGTTGAATTGAGAATTGAATATTGATATTATGATTCTCAATATATCGTTTCAGATCTACAAAGACAGTCTTGAGTTCAGAACTGAGATTGCTTCAGACCGTGACTACAAACGAAAGGTATAAGTCAATGTGGTATCGGGAGATCGACTTAAGTCGGTTTAGACTTGAGTTTCCCTAAATCACATACTTTACTTTATTGCATCGATATTTGCATTGATTTGATCGATGTACTTGTTTTCTTGATTAATAGATAACAGGTATTAGACGAGTAATCTTGTGACAGAAGTGCCTGATAGTGGCGGGATCGCCACGGGCACATTGCACGATGTCACAAGATAGTGTATTGGCGATAGTGCCAAAGTCTGTCACCGGATGATTGGCTATCGATGTGGATAGAATTTGGGTTTCTTCTATTACTGTTGATCGATGTCGTATCGGTGTGGATAGAATTGGAGCTTCTTCTATTACTGGTGATCGATATTATATCGGTGTGGATAGAATTAGAGTTCCTTCTATTACTGGTGATCGATACCATATCGGTGTGGATAGAATCAGACCTTTTTCTATTTCTGGTGATCGATACCTTATCGACGTGGATAGAACTAGAGTTTTTTCTATTACTGTTGGTCGATATAGGAATGCCAACTTCTGAAAACCGAGATCCCTAGACTAGTATTGAGTCTAGTCTAAATTGTGTAGCTACGAGTATTGTCGACAGTTTGATATTAGTTATGTTTCAGATTTTGATACATATTGCTGTTACCTGTTACATGCTTTATATTTGTTTATATGATTGCATGTTTCGTTGATTTATACTGGGATTATATTCTCACCGGAATTATCCGGCTGTTGTTTTGTCTGTATGTGTACATGACAACAGGTGGGACAGGTTCAGGGTCACGGAGATAAAGAGAGAGATGGTGATTAGAGTGGCGGCTCCGGACTTGGATTAGAGATAGGGTTGGACACTTGATATTAGCTGTTAAACCTTAATTAAATAAATGTATGTGGTACAGAATTGGTACTTTTATATACTGAGATGTATATATGTTTTTATGTCACTACGTTCCGCATTATTTAAAAAAAAAAATTTAGACCATGTTTATTATAATTGATTAATTAGTCCCAATGATGATTAAGAACATGATTAGCGTCCGGGTCCCCACAGTCTGCTAGACTCATATTTTTGCAACTGCTAGGGGATATTGATAATCTAAAGTCTTATAGTTGGGGTAGTGCAGTTTTAGCATTTCTATACCGTGAGTTGTGTAACGCAACACGTATAGAGAAGACTATAATGGCTGGATCTTTATATATCTTGCATGTATAAATAATGTAATTTGATTATTTAACACAATATTTTTGTTACTTTTGTTTAATTATTTTTATTATTATAAGTAGATATGTGCATGGAGAATGATTAAATGTGTTAACCTTGACCAAGATAGGTTAACATTAGTTGTATCTCCCATTGATCCAGATGCTATTATTCAAGTTTCTTCATATGGTGCACATTAATATTTAAAATTTATTATGATAATATCATGTATATCTCTTATAATTTTTTGATATGTAATTGTATTTGTTAAATTCTAGGTGAAAAATTGGATTTAGTTACATACTTTCGCCTACACATGCTATAAGATTTATAAGGGATTCTCTAGATCGTATGAATCAAAATGGGGTATTAAAAATGTTTAGTATTTAATTTTGATTAAATGAATATTAAAGTTTTTATTGATTAAATGAATGTTAAATTATAAAATTTTTTTTTACAATTTAATTGGATTGTTTACCAGAAGAATGACTTAGATGTAAAGACGATTATTGATTCATACGACAACAAAATATGGCGATGTGTTTGTCCCCTTATTTGTTTTGACATCGTGGAGATGCATCATCCTAATCGGGTGATGCTACAATTCAGAAGACGACAATCAATTCCAGGGTCTGTCCTTGACAACGATGATCTGTATAATATCACAAGAACATGTCATCGAAACATAAATTGGAGAGATTATCATCAAAATTCAATTGAGTTGTGGAATACTGGGTTGAGATATGCTGCTAAAGAGGTACGACAAGTGTGATCGATGCAAACTGACGAAGACTACTTTCAATGGTATAATCGAATAATTTTACGGACCATATCACCTACGGTTAATGTCATTGGTTTTCAACCATATCCGTACAATATTTTTGTCGGGCAATTTAATGTCCTACAAAATTTCAGTACGCTTTCTCCTTTTTCACATCAGTCATCATTCCGGTGGGAAAGTGATATTGTTAGGCAACCAAGTCGGTTTGCACTACTGTTCCGCCAATTGAGTTGAATACTGCAGGACCCTCTACTAGTCAACCTGGTTTTTTCAGTGATTCGGGGATTGGTGACTTACATTCGTTTGGTCACCAGGATTATCAGACTCCATCTTGGTCAAATATTCAAAAAAGAAGATTCACAAATCTGCTGAATGTTGGTCCTCAGCAGCTTGTTCATGATATGCGACCACAGAGGAATGTTATTTCACCTATGACGTATCCAGGTTACTCAAATGAGGAAAATCCTAAAGATGTTGGATTTCATATAGGGATGAGAAGACGCAATCCACCCGCTTGTGGAACCAGGAGTCATTTGTATCATTGTAGTTTTGATGATGATTCTTCTAATTGATAAGAAATATATCATTTGTATTGTTGTACCATTTGCATTGTTGCATCGTATAAATGGTATTATTTCTACAAGTTGTTTTAATCGATTGAGGTATAGTACAAGATGTTTTGTCAGACAACAAACATTTTATGGCCAGTAAATTTCCATCAAATAAAAACAAAGAAACACAAGTAAACCAAATTGGAATTCAATCATATAAACAACCACGTCAAATCATCATATCCGCAAAACAATGTTATGTTTGAAGATGTATAAATATTTACACATCGTAACACAAAAAATTAAAGAAGCGAAACATAAGATGACAAATCAGAGGTGACATCTCTGTCCCTAGATTCGTCGTTCTTTGTCCTCGTGATCGATCTTCGCACTCCCGATCTTTGGCTCCTGCGTGTATCTTTTTCACACGCCATACTAGATTCTACTGTGCAAGGAATAACTGATCATGCAATGCGTCAAAAGTAATAAAACAAGAAAAGCATAGGATCACGTACCTCAAGCAGCGAGCATCAGGACTCGCTGTCCTCGCCTGACATCTCAACCTCCTCATCCTCATCATAATACTCATCATCATCCTCGATGGGTCGGTGTGAAAATGCTGGCGGTGTTGGAAATGGCTCATCGGAGGCACTAGTAGCAGGGAAGCGTTGCGCAAGCACACGATTAAAATCATGCACGTAATCCATGTGCTCGCGTGTCATACGCCGTTGTCTCATCCTAATGCGCTCTACGTCATCAAGACGCTGGTGTGAGGTCTGTCCCCTCTCTGCACGTGCCTGTCGTGCGTGTGGTGCCTGATGTGGTTCTGCTCCACTCCTTGAAACCTGGCCCGTACCGCTCTCAATCTGCCTCCATCTTTTATCCCTCGGGAGCTTTGCACAAGTAAGATATCGCCTTTTTTATGCAATACTGGCTCACTGTCATCCCATGTAACCCCAGCTAGGCGGCAGAGCTGCATGATTGTCGAAGAATGGGGCATGATAACTGTGGATGTGCCCCGTGCAACCTGCAAAATCGAATTCATGATCACCCGGCCTGCATCCACTGTCTTGTCGGTGATAATGCAATAGACCAATGCTGCTTTCGTATTTGTTAGCCGATGAACAGTGATAAATCGAAATATTAAAAATATCCCTTGAATCAAAAATAAAACTTAGCTTAAAGGTGTGGAGAGAGTTGGAGAGAAAATTATTGCGTCTTCTTCTTGTTCTTCACATTGAAAAGGAGAGCTTCCTTTCCGCCTCCTTTTTCCCCTAATGTGCGTGATATTGGTTTGGGAGGATTGTTTCTTCTTTTCTTTCTTCATTCTGCCCCCTCCCTTGTTTTTTGTGAATAGTAATCAAAATCAAAAGGAAAAAATAGGTCTTATACGTGAGATAGGTTGTGGCAAAAAAGAAAGATTGGGTCCAACAAGTAATTAGCCCAATAATCTAAAAATAATAACCTAATCACTAAAATTAAAAGATACTTAAAAAATATCCTCCAAGAATATCGAGTTTTTTTATGGAAATAACTCTATCTTATATTTATTTTCTGATATGAAAATTCCTCAATTCTCACTAGACTGTTGAGGAGTAGTCACAAGGTGTGATCACGCCTTGTCCAAAAACCACTTCTGAATTTTCCTGCTTCAAGTCTTCCACTAAGATCATATCGGCAACTTTAATTGTGATATAAAACCACTTTTTTTAGCCCAAATTTATTGCAAGAGCAGAAAACTTCCTTCTACAATAAAATCATACAAAAATGTGTCAATTAAGCATGTTGGTAGTGGTAACAATGAGAGAAATGACAACAAAAATACAAAATATTATGAGCCTATCCAAATCTCGCCACGAAGCGTGATCACGCCTTATCCAAAAACATCTTCAGAATTTTTATGCTCCACGTCTTCCACTAAGATTATATCGGCAACTTTAATTGTGATATAAAATCATCTTTTTAGCCCAGATTTATCGCAAGAGCAGAAAACTTCCTTCAACAATAAAATCAAAAAAAATGTGTCAATTAAGCACGTTGGTAGTTGTAACAATGAGAGATATGACAATAAAAATACAAACTATTATGAGACTATCAGAAATTTAGAACTCATTCGTCGAGGTTCAGAAATCACGTGAAGATTCAATTATTGACGAAAATTCAGAAATCACGTGAAGATTCTCAGAAAATTATTGAGAGAACGTGGAGCATTGTCCATGTTCGTAAGCACGGATAATGCTCCACGTTGGAGCATCTGTGCTTACCAAGCACGAATAATGCTCCACGTGGACCTATATCCGTGCTTCGTAAGCACAGATTACAGTATATGTGAAAATATTTTTTTAAAAAAATTAGTTTTGAAATATTTTTTTTACATTAATTATAAAAAAAGTCCCAGCTGAAGATATATAAATTTTAAGGGTTCAGCAGTCATTTTCATCATGATCTCCTTTGGAGTTGAATGTCACACATATTTAGTAATGCAATCCTAGAATTCATGTTACAATAGGTGATGATCACCTTTTCTAGAACAATAATAATTTTTTGGCTGCGATTATGGCCCTGCAATATGAGCGTTCGACAATTGATTGTTGGAGATTTAATAAAATTAAATTTATAAATCATGTGATTAAATCCATAAACACATCAGGAATTCATGTTGAATTATAAGAAAATATAAACAACCGTAAACATGTACCAGAATCCATTTATTGATCTAGTATTGGAGTTATGGGTCTTCCATTGAAAAATAGAATCGACCACCTTATTTTTGTCTTAGATGAGAGAAGAAGAGAGATATAGAATATATGTGTCGTATATATTCTGTGTTATTCTTTGTGTCTCGGGGACCATAACCTTATATAACCTTATCAATCTTCGACTCATCATAGAAAACCTAATTGGGATATGTTTCTACATATAAGGTGGATCATATTAATTTATTTAATACTTTGAAAATTCATAATTAATTAGATCACTTTATTGGGTTTTTTATTAAATAAATTGTCCATGTAAAATTAATAAAATTATGTGAGTCAATCAAAATAATTCCAACAATCTCCCAATTGGACCACATAAGTTATCCAGATATTGTACATGTAAAAACTGGATTGAGTTCTTACTATCTAAACCAAAATATTACTTAACAATTTGGTTTACCAATTATACTAATATTGACCCAACGCAGTCATTGCTACATTTAAAAACACTAGACCCATAAATTATCATAATATTAGCATAATCAATAACGTAGATCAAGTATGTATGTGTAGCATGGAAATATATAAATGTGATATAAGAAGAAAAACTCCATTTCCAACAGGTCGTCCTAATGACTCAAAAAATTCAATAACAGACTTTCAACCAAATGCTAAACCACAATGAAATTCATCATGTTGGGGATCGATATAAAGTTTAGAGGGGAGGGAGTGAATAAACTCGTTCCTTTGAAGGTCGTTTTTTCAAAGGGTGCTAGAATCCTGTTAGAGATTATAGCTTATCTTGTTCAAGTATATAACCAGCAGACCACAATATAGTGCGGAAAAGATTTGATGGTTTAAGGTGAATAAAGATAAAATAGTAGGCAGTAGACAATGGTTGTTTATGAAAGTTTGAAGATGAAATCTTCTACGTCTCCCCTTCTTCTGTTTCCAGAAGGTATCACTAAAAGACTTTGGTTTTTACAGTACAACATTTGTACACACCCACTTCAGCAGGACTTATCCTTTGTCTACTGAAACTCTTAGTTTCTCAAAACAATAAAACAAATACAACAAAGTTCTGGAAAAACTCTTTTCCATATTACAGACTCTTCTCAAAAATATAATAATGTGAATAGATTGTAGAGAGATTAAGAAACAGTCAGCAAAATATGATCTCAAAAGATCATATAACTATTGTGAAGCGTGTGCTGCTTTTCTGTATATTGAGCTTGAAGATGATAAGTAGTTCTAAGTGCTCAAATCGGCGTTCGTATATTAGAGAATATGATTGTTGTTTTTGATAACCTATAAACGTCGTTGATCTTGTGTATTTATAGAAGTCTTGAATCCAACGTCTATAAACAAAACGGCTTCTTTGACTTCTGATAGAATCGGCTTTATTACCTAAAAAGGTTCCTGCAAAAAGTTTCAGAACAATCAGTCTTGTTTCATATCACAATTGGTAAAACGTATTAAATGACTTTGTTCAGCATTAATGATGCATTTAATAATCGTACTTGGTAAAGTAACGGTAACATTTAATAGATGATCGAAAGGTTCTGATTTAGTAAAAGTCAAGTTCTGCTTCTGTTTATCTGAGCTGATAAGTACTCGAAGAGTACTGCTTTGTTAAGGCGATACGAGAACTTCTGCTTTTATACTATCTTCTAGTTTTACTTACGCGGTCTACTGGTTTTGACTATCATCACCACAATTAAATTAAGTCTATCAATTTCTCCTTTTGTGGTGATGCCAAAACCCAGAAATTAGTATGATGAAGAAAAACAAATATATGAAAAAAAAGATAGAAATTATAACCAAATAATTGATAAGTAAATAAGCAGTAAAGCAGAGTTCAAAAGAGTATTAATCAAAAAGATTAATCATCAGTTCCGATATCCTTGAACATTGCATCATCATCCTGAGGATCTTGGCTTTTGAAAGATGATTCTGCCTAATGATGACGTCCTTTAGATTTACCTTCTTCTGTCCTACCCACTGCTTCCCTCTTTTTGGCATCAAAACGAGTGAGTAATTCGTCCATTCGTCCAGTAAGACTGATAATGCTATCATTCATCATCTCCAAAAATGGGACTTGATTCGAAACACGATCATTAAGGGTCTGAAGAGATTGAGATTGGGACTCAATCTTGGCATCGATAGTTTCAAGTTTCGAATCAGTAGCTTCAACTTGAGTTGAGATTGTGCGAAGACACGAGTCATGATCAGAGACAGTTCGATTAACGTCAGATTGACTGAGCATGACTGGTCAAAACATTTTTCCTGAAGAGGCTGAATTCAACTTCAAGCTTTGCCAATGATTCAGCCGTGTTAATGACTTGTTTTGAAATGCGTTCACGGAAGAAGTTGGTAGCACTGACTTCACCAGCATGATTGTAGGACAACTATTTGACGATCTCTGAAACTTTTTCAATATTACGTCTCAGTGTATCAATCTCAGTCTCAAGATCAAAGCGATCTCCTTCTGTAATGGAGTTCTTGCAAGTAGACGTTCTGAAATTTCAG
Organism: Primulina tabacum; assembly: GCF_025594145.1. Classification (NCBI taxonomy): domain Eukaryota; kingdom Viridiplantae; phylum Streptophyta; class Magnoliopsida; order Lamiales; family Gesneriaceae; genus Primulina; species Primulina tabacum. The sequence continues at coordinate 44,592,347 of NC_134553.1, read as the reverse complement.
CAAGATGAGCAATATGAGCTATGTGAGCCGGTGAATCAGTAGGAGGGACAATCAAGGTAGTAGAAGAGGCAATTTCCGTTGGAGCAGTAGTAGTAGCAGGGGACCATTCAGCACAATTTCCTTCAAAGGCAGTAGCTTGGTCAGGAACTGCACTTGCTTTTGGTGGAGTGGCTTCAGTGGTTACCATTTGCGCATCAGCTGGAATGGATTCAGATGGAATGTTCAACAGAGCTTCCATTTCTGCTTGATGTTCTGCAGAAAATGTCTCCAAATTTGGCAGTAGTGAAGCAGCATCTGATCCTTCTGTCGGTTGTTCTGCTGGATGAGCTTCTGTATGAACCACATCATTAGCTTGAGTATGTTCTGGAGCAGTAGAGACAGTAACAGCAATGGATTGAATTACTTCATCGATTGAAGCCAATTCCCGAACAGAAATAAGAGAAGAAGATTGAGTAAGCAACTTCGGAGATGCAGGAGTACTAGAGACCTTAGCTTCTGGTGGAGCTGTAGTCCTTTCCTCAACTGGCTTAGTCTGAGCGAAGTTTGGAATGAAGCCTACTGAATACTGTACAATTCTTCAAATGTCTGTTCTTGAGCAAGAAGTTGCTCATTTATCATTCTCAATCGGTCAGTTAGAATATGGATCACATTCTGATCCTGAGCAGCAGTGAGAATCATAACATCTAAATTAGACTGAAGAGTCTTTAAAATTGATTCCAGCTTCTGTCGTTTCAGCTGCTCAAGAATGAAACTTTGTTGTCTCATTGCTTCAATCACATTTTCAGTTTTGGCAAGATCAAACACCTTCTATTCATTCTTTACCATTTTACGAAATGCACCTGGTGTTCTGAAGAATGTGAGTGGATGGATACTCGAACCTTATGCCGATCATCAAAGAATGTCATTCCTTCATTGACAGATTTCTCAATCTCTTCCAAATAAAGATCAATGCTAGTTAGAACGGATGATTTGGCGCCGTGAAATTGTGATTCTGCAACGAGTTTTCCTTTGCCTTTATCTGAAGATGAGATAGGCATCACGGGTCTAAAAGTAGAAAATCCTGCAGTAGATTCACGAATAACAACTCTAGACGAGGGTCTGAAAGTCGGAGCACTAGACGAGGTGGTGGCAAAAGAAGTGGCTGCTGGCTTAGTGACAGGAACAAATTCTTGCAAAGAAGAAGCAGCTTCTGGAAACACTTGTCTCAAGGGGACAGTGTCTAAATCAGCAATGGCTGTTGTTTTCTTGATGCGGAGCACCGTGCGAGCCTTATTCTTGCTTGGGGTGGCAGGGATAGATGCTTGGCAGACTCCTCAGAAACTCTTTTATCAGAATCAGTGGAGATAACCATTCTTTTTCTCTTGATCTTCTTCTGAGGTCCTTGAACCTTAGATTGAGCATCTCCTACCTCCTTCTTCAAGGCAATGAACTTAGCCACAGATGGCTTTGGCCTTAGAGCAAGTACTTTCAGCATCGGCCATTGTTACGTAAGAAGCGTCATGTTCAGTAGTGAAAGGAAAACCAGCATCCTTAAGCATTTTGCTGATCTGAACAGCAAAACCAGAACTTTTCCTCAGAACCATATCCTTCAAGATTCTAAACAAGAATCCACTCCAATCCCCCTTAAATCCAGAAGTGATGGCCAACATCACTTGTACCTTCTCCTTAGTCAATCTGTCAAACGTACCAGCTTTGACCAACACTGCTTTTGCAACAATATCAGCAAGCACTTGATATTCCATCTTCAGTATCTTTTTGAAGCAAGAGGGAGAGAGTTTCTCTCCAGAAGCTGAGAAAGTGACGAGGGCAGCCGACATCTCCTCCTTAGAAGTATCAAAAAAGTTAGAGACACCTGAGTATGGGAGAAAGAAGGTCGATCCCAATAGGGCAATATCAATTGAAATAGATACATTTCAGTGGGAATTGATGATTTTCCCTTCGTCAATTGTTTCTTTGGCATAGAATTCCAAGAGAGCAGTCTTGTAGATAACAGCTGGTGCTTCCAAAAAACTTCTGAGACCAGATTTCTCGATGGCTTTAAACATGCTAACCAGATTTTTGTCCTTGATTGTTAGAACTGAAGCAAAATTAACTTGATAAGCATTTAGAGTGTAAGCTCCAGCCATTTCTGCAAACAAAAAGAATTTGGAGTAGATTCTATAGTAGAGTGTGAATACGAGAGAAAGCAGTAGCTAGTATGCGAAAGATCTGAAAACGTAAAGGTGAAATGACTGAGAACAGACGGTTAAAGTTTAGAATGTACAGCCGCCAGTGAAACATAAGGACACGTGTCAATATGTTTACGGTTGAATTTGAAAAGTGGAGCAGAGAGAGTAAGATACGCCAAATTTTTTTTAAAAAATAACTAAAATAGGCGGGCTGTCCAAAACTGTTACTAAAAAATCAGAAGAGGGTTTGTCGTCTTATGATAATATCTACTAGAAATTATGAAGTACTGAAATATTTTCAGCATCTTGATAAAAACCAATAGACATATTGTTTTATCTAAAAGACAAACCTTCTTCTGCTTCTGATATAGCACGGAAAAGGAAAAGACAAAATAAAATAATATTCCCCCTCAATTAATGCAACTAATAAATGCAATCGATACGATATCTGAGGAAAAGATAGATGACTCTTGAAATTCGAGCATGATATGATCGGTTGGACGTCTTTTTAACTTCTTAATACTCTATATAAGTACATGCAAGCCCACAAACTAGGTTATGTACACAAATAACAAATCACAAATGGATGATGCGAAAATTCTCTCGAGTCTTCTCCAGAGTTTGATTCAGCAGAAGAATTGCAAGAACAATTTCAAACTTCTCGTAAGTTGATGTCTGAAGACATCTTTTTTCAAGATATGAAGACTTGGAAGAAATTCTTTGACCTGTAATATGAACAATCAGTTAGATTGTTCTAAATTAGAAGGACTAAGCTGATGAATCATCCATTTTACAAACCATGATCATGCAAAGCGAGGGGATTCCAGCAGAGCTTAGTTAGGTTCCTGCTGAAGTACTTCAAACTGCTGATATCAACAAAATGTAATAGATAGGACAATGTAATGCATCTGGTTTTAGGAATGAAATATTACATTTTGTCATATCTCTGTTTATCTACTGTTTTTATTTAATGCAAATAAATAAATAAATAAAAAGAAAGGATGAGAAAAACTTAGTCTGAATAATTTAATGCCAGATGACTCTTTGTCTTCCTCCTATCCCTTCAAGTCTTGTCTATAAATAAAGATCACTTCTGCTCATAATGACATTTGTACTCCAATGGATTGTGAAAGCAGCACACATGTTCCTCATCCTTTATGGACGCCTCAACGTTTGCAGGAATTAAAACGAGGTGCAGAAGACTTCATCTTTGCGGAGGTTATGTCCATTTGGACTATTGCTCATGACCTCAATTAATCAACATCCGAGAATTTCCTTCTTCTGCTAGATAGAGGTCACTTGCAAGGTGGTTCAAGAGTCTTGCTCGGGTTGATCACATATCCGAGCTAGTTAAGGAAGATGTGCTGTTACACATGATGGTGTCAAGGGAGTGGGAGTTGCTTGATATAGTTGCCAATTCCGAAAACTTTCGGAATATTAGGAGTCATGACTTGAACAATTGGTTTATGTTGTGGCAAGATGCTGTAGAAAGTAGTTTGAATCAAGTTGTAAGGCGTCGATTTTATTCTCAATAAAATATCAGTAGTTGCCTCAAATTGTCTCTTTTCTTTATAAACACACTGATATTAGATGAGTAACAAATAACTGATAATAATTAACAAACTGATAGCAGCAATATACTCAAGTTAAATCAATTAAACCAAGAACATTGCGAAAATAAGAAAACTTATTCTCAGGCAAAGACTTTGTAAAAATGTCTGCTGCTTGTTAATCAGTAGAAACATATTCCAGACGAATGTCCTTCTTCTGCACATGATCTCTAATGAAATGATGTCTGATATCTATGTGCTTTGTTCTGGAATGAAGTACTGGATTTTGCGTGATTGCTATAGCACTGGTATTGTCACAGAAGATGGGTGATTCAGAAGCTTGAACTCCATAGTCTTTAAGTTGTTGTTGTATCCACAGTATTTGAGAGCAGCAACTTCCAGCAGCAAGATATTCTGCTTCTGCATTAGACGTAGATATGGAAGTCAGCTTTTTACTAAACCAGGATATTAGCCTATCACCAAGAAATTGACAAAACCACTTGTGCTTTTTCTGTCTAATTTGCAACCTGCATAATCAGCATCTGAATATCCAATAAGATTGAAAGATGAATCATTATGATACCATAAGCCGACATTTTGAGTGCCCTTCAAATATTTCAGTATGCGTTTAGCAGCAATGTAATGTGACTGCTTAGGGTTAGATTGAAATCTTGCACAAATACAGAAAACAAACATAATATCAGGTCTACTGGCAGTAAGATATAACAGTGAACCAATAAGACCACGATACTGAGTTACCTCTACTAAAATTCCATTTTTATCCTTGTCAAGTTTAGTAGATGAGCTCATAGGAGTAGAAGTAGCAGAGCATATTTCCATGCCAAATTTTTTCAGTAGTTCCTTAGTTGCTTAGCCTGATTTAAGAAGATTCCAGTATCAAGTTGCTTGATCTGCAGTCCTAGGAAGAATGTTAATTCTCCTATCATGCTCATTTCAAATTGTTCCTGCATTAATTTGAAAAACTTTGCACACAATTTGGGATTAGTTGACCCGAAGATAATGTCATCAACATAAATCTGTACTAGCAGAATGTGCTTATTCTTAACTAGAGTGAACAAAGTTTTGTCTACTGTGCCGATGGTGAAATCATGATTAACAAGAAATTGTGAGAGCGTGTCATACCAAGCTCGAGGTGCCTTTTTTAAACCATATAGGGCTTTGTGTAATTTAAATACATGATTTGGTAAGAAATGATCGATAAAACCTGGAGGTTGTTCAACGTAGACCTCTTCTTGCAGTAGACCATTAAGGAAGGTGCTTTTCACGTCCATCTGATTAACTTTGATATTTTTGAAATCAGCAAATGCTAAAAATATTTTGATCGCTTCAAGCCTTGCTACTGGTGCATATCATAGTCTATTCCTTCTTCTTTTCTGAAACCTTGAGGCAACAGTACCTTCTTCATTTTGCTTGTTTCTAAATACCCACAGTGTTTCAATAACAGCTTGATGAGATGGTCTAGGTACAAGAAACCAAACTTCATTTCTTTTAAATTGATTCAGCTCTTCTTGCATAGCTTCTATCCAACTGGGATCCAGAAGAGCTTCTTCAATTTTCTTTGGTTCATTCTGAGAGATAAAAGCAGCATGCATATATTCATTAATCATTTGCCTTCTGGTTCTTAATGAAGCTGCTGGATTACCAATAACCAAAGATGGAGGATGGGATTTTCTCCAGACAAAAGGGTCTAAAGAAATTTCTTCCTGGCTTGATGGATTCGAATCAGGCTCAGCTAAAGCAGTAGCAGGTTCTGGAATGTTCACTTTTGGTTCTGGTAAATCCTGTGTCTGAACAGTTGGTTCTACCAGAGAAATGTCTTGTTCTGGATTTTGAGCATCTTCAACACTAGGTTCTGCATCATCTTCACTATCCAGTTCCAGATATATCCTGTCTAACCTGTTACTTAGATTTGACACGTTAGAAATTCCAGGAGCACTGCTATCTTCATCAAAGACAACATGAATAGATTCTTCAACATTAAGAGTTCTATTATTGATAATTCTGAAAGCTTTGCTTATTGCTGAATAACCAAGGAAGAGTTCATCATCTGATTTTGAATCAAATGCAGACAAATAATTTTTACCGTTATTCTGAACAAAACATCTGCAACCAAATACATGAAAATATGCCTTTTGTTGATCATTGTTCTGTTATGTGTATAGCATGCTGTGTTGATTGCTTCTGCTCAGAAGCGCTGAGAGATGTCTGCATCTGCTAGCATTGTTCTAGTGGCTTCTTTAAGAGTTCTGTTTCTCCTCTCAGCTACTCCATTTTGTTGAGGCGTTCTGGCAGCTGAATATTCATGATGAATGCCCTGTTCATCCAAATATAACTCAAGAATCTTGTTAGTAAACTCAGTTCCACGATCACTTCTGATTTTAATGACATAAATTGATTTTTCATTTTGAATCCTTTTCAGAAGCTTGATCAGTAGACTACTGGTTTGATCTTTTCCAACAAGAAATATTACCCAAGTAAATCTAGAAAAATAATCAACAACAACAATTGTATACTTCATTCTCCTTAAGATCATGATAGGGATTGGACCAAATAAGTCCATATGCAATAATTTCAAACACCTTGAAGTTGATTTACTACCTTTATTCTTGAAGCTAGATCTGACTTGCTTACCAAGTTGACATGCAGAACATACATGATTCTTAACAAAGTTTATATCAGGCAAACCATCAACTATGTTCTGCTTCTTGAGATTATTGATTGACTTGAAGTTCAGATGATTCAATCTCTTGTGCCATAGCTAATGTTTATCACTAAGAGAGGCAACTAAACATGTAGGAACATTACTATGATATTTATTCCATGAAAATTTGTATGTGTTGCCTTCCTTTTTTTCAGTTAATACAGTAGACTCATTAGCATTTTTAACTGTGCATGTGTGCTTCTGAAAAGCTATAGAGTAACCATTATCACACAGTTGGCTAATTCTAATCAAGTTGTAACAAAGATTTTAAACTAATAGTACATCATTGATAGTAATATTACCATGGATAATTTTACCCTTACTCACGGTTTTACCTTTTGAGTTGTCCCCAAATGTTATCTTTGGTCCGGTACAACTCATTACTTTTGATAGTAGATTCTTCTGTCCAGTCATGTGTCTGGAACATCCACAGTCTAGATACCATGTGGAGCTGCTGATTTTGGCTTTCTTCTCATGTTCCTGCAAACACAAATTTTAGTATCTGGTACCCAATCTATTTGGATCCAATCCTTATCAGTCCTTTAGAACCCACATTTATGCAATTCTAGGTGACCTTGTACTTCGGGTATCCAAAGAGGTGTGTGCAACAGAAGGTCTGCTATTTCTAATAGAATGCATCTTAGAATATTGTTCTTTCCTTCTGTTTTTGTTGTCTGGTCTGTATCTATTCTGAACAGGTCTAGAATTATAGTACTGGTAGTTTTTAACCTTCATAGAGGGTTGTCCTCCTGAGTGGAATCCTTTGCTGGATCCAGAACTCTGGTGAACTTTTTCCTTAGGTTCAACATAACTCAGACCATAATGCTTCCTTCTGTTCGTCTGATCTACAGTCCTTTCAACTCAAACAGTTGGTACTACAGGTTCATATACCACACTGGATTTGACAAAGTGAATGAATTTCCATTTGCCTTTATCCAGTTCTGGCTTAGCACTTGTTTCAGAAGTGCTTTCATTATTGCTGAATCCGAGACCACTCCTGTCACCGGATTGCTTCTGCAATTCTTGCATCTTCTCTAAAGAAACATAAGACATGTTCCATGAATTTATCAAAACAGATAGCTTCTGGTTTTCAGACCTCATTGTTTGGTAGTCTGCATTCACTCTTTCATTCTCAGTTCTTAACTTACTCATCTCAACTTTTAAATCATTGCAGCTGTTCTCTTGCAAACAAGTGAAATTACTGACTTGATCTTTTAAGTCTTGATTTTCAATATTAAATTCTTCGAATGATTGAGAAAGTCTGGAGTACTCTTCCACCATGTCATGCATTGCTTTAATCAAATCAGTTCGTGTAAATTCGTCAGATTCAAAGTCAAGTACCTCTCTAGATGTCGAGGTTGGTTCAATATCTGCCATAAGACATTTGATCTCTTCTGCATCACTTTCGCTAGAATGAATTTCTGATTCAGAAGACTCAAAACTAGAATCCGCCCATTTAGATTTGCTTTCCTCAGCAATCATCGCTTTGCGGTCTCTTCTGAATTTCTTGTCATTCCTCTTGTATTCATTTTTCTTCTGATCATCCTTATTTGGCTTTGGACAATCAGCACTATGGGGACCCGGACGCTAATTCATGTCTTAATCATTATTAATGTCAAATATAACAATTAAGAAAAGCGGGACAAAAAATTTTCTTTTTAAATTATAAATGCAGAAACGTAATGTATTCTATCTAATATATATGACAATATAAAAGTACAAATCATGTACTACATGTCTCTATCTCAACTAGGTTCAACGACTATACATCCAGTGATGAATCATATTCTGCTTCTGGGCCCGGATCTCCACGCTAACTATAGTCTCTCAAACAAGACAACAGCCGGATAACTCCGGTGAGAATTACATTCCCAGTATAAATCATGTATACATGCATTTCATATAAACAAACATAACAGCATGAAACAAATATTTATAACATGTATCCAAATCAGAAACATAAATCAATACAAACTCTGAATCACACTCCGTGATTCTTAAATTCTGATTCACGGACTTTGGCTCTTTCCATATCGAATATCAGTAATAGAAGAAACTCCAATTCTATCCACTTCGATATGACCAAACATCCGGTGTCTTGACCTATCCGTCACAGACTTTGGCACTTTCGCCAAATCACTATCCTGTGACAATGTGCAATGTGCCAGTGACGATTCCATCACTATCAGGCGCCCCTGTCACGAGATCAATCGTCTACGACTAGGCGTATCCGCCTATGACTCAATACATAAATCAATAGATCAAAGATATCAATTTCATTCAATTGCAAATATCAATGCAATAAGGTAAAGTATGTGATTTTGGAAAACTCAAGTCAAATCAAACTCGAGTTGTGCAATCCCACATCAACATTAATTTATACCTTTCTCTTCTCGGTCTAAAGAAGTCGAAGTCTCAAAGTCAAATCTGTCCATATCCAATCTGAAATGACAATATCGAATAGACTGTGTCAATATACAGCTCAATTCAAGGCCTGTTCTGATCAATACGCAATCAAGACATAATCTGATCAATGTCAACGATACAACGATACAATCTCAATCAAACGAATCTGACTAATATCAACCTACTGATGTTTCGACGACATAACAATACAATCTCAATAACTCTGTCAATTTCAACATCACAGATATAATAACACGGCTCATAATCAATATCACTACAACCCGAAATCTTAACAATAACAGATCATAATCTCAACTCTGTACAATCTCGCAATACCGGCGATACAATATCAGTATATACGAGTTGACAACTCATCTGATCCAAGTCTGAATAATATCAATATACCCAGCGATACAGTATCAATCAAATATCAATCCCAACATCTCATGATCGATAACAACATTATTCTGATGTCAAATGGGTCTAATCACAATCAAATCAACTCTGAAAATTCATAACAATTATATAAACAGTCCGTTCTTCGATCTGACTTCAATTATATACCGATCAGTATATCCAAAACACAATATATCAGTCACATCATAATTCCCCCAATATCATAATTTCAACGATATCAGAATTCAATAAAAATTACGTCCTGTTGTAGCTGTCGTTGCTAAGAACTCGGTACGGAAGTCGGATTCAAAATCTGACGGACGAATTTTGCAAAAATTGCAACTCTCCGATTCAAGGAATTTTTGAGCTTTTCTCCCGGATTTCTATCGATTCTTTCCGTAGTACTAAATGAGGAATGTAAAATATATATCCCATGCATGTATAGAAACGTGGCTCGCTTCTTTAAGAAACACGTCTCGCGCATATGCGCGACTACCATCTGCGCATATGCGCGAGACACAAAGTCTCGACGCGTAGCATCACAGCAGCTCGCGCATATGCGCGCACATCTTCCGCGCATATGTGCGAGGCTTTCTTCACAACTCTCGGGTACCCTCGCGCACATGCACGCACACTGCTCGCGCATAGGCGCGAGGTCTTCTGCCACCTTCGCGCATATGCGCAGCTCCTTGTCGCGCATATGCGCGAGGTATTATGTCCTCGCACATAATTCGTGTTTTCGTACGTCTTTTCCGGTCTAATCCTTTCCATCTATAATCACCTCAATTATCATCAAATCATTTCAGATCACGGTAATCAAATTCTCGGGCCTTACAAGCAATAAAGTGACTGATTCCACAGTTAAAACACGCCATGTCACCAGATGGTGAATCCTTCTTGAAGTTCCGGTTAGGGCTTTTGTAAGCTAGGTGATTCTTCTTCATGAATCTGGAGAATTTCTTCACAAATAGAGACATAGCATCATTGCTGATCTTTTCAGCAGTATTTTAATAAGTGCTCTCAGTGGTGGTAGCATGTAATGCTTGTGGAACAACTACATCAGCAGCATCAGCATCAGCAGCAGTAGTAGTAGCAGCAAGAGCCTTGGTAGGTGGATTTGTTGAGGGCTCTTCTCCGCTTCTCACTTCTAGTTCGAACTCATAGGCTTTTAAGTCAGCAAACAGGTCATGTAGCTCACACTTGTTTAGATCTTTAGAGACTCTCATAGCCATTGATTTAATGTCCCATTACCTGGGTAAAGCTCTCATCACTTCGAGTGCTATTTCTCTGTTGCCATATTCTTTCCCAAGAGCTGCTAGTTCATTAACCAGGCTGCTAAAACGTTCATCAAACTCATTCAGAGTTTCTCAAGCTTTCATTTTGAGATTTTCAAATTTCTGCATTGCTACAGACAATTTATTCTCCTTCGTCTGCTCATTTTCTTCATAGATTTGGATGAGTTTTCCCAAATCTCTTTGGCAGTAGAAAACATTTTGATCTTGCTGAAGGTATTTTTGTCGAGGGTTTTGTAAAGAATGTCATTCGCAACATTATCAAGATTGGCTTTCTTTTTATCTTTGCCAGTCCATTAACTTCTGTGCTTCTCAACCATCTGGGGTGCTCCCTCAATAATAGCAACAACAGTGTTAGATTTTAATATCTTCAAAGAACCATCTGTGATGACAAACCACATGTCATCGTCTTGGGCTACAAGATGAGCTTGCATCCGGATCTTCCAGTCATCAAAGTCTTCTTTTGAGAACATGAGAACCTTGCTGAAGTGTGTCATGTTTGTTGTAAATATAGAACAAGAAAAATCTGCCCTTATACCACTAGTTGGGGATCGATATAGAGTTTTAAGGGGGGGTTAATAAACTCGTTCTTTTGACGGTTGTTTTTACAAAGGGTGCTAGAATTATGTTAGAGATTATAGCTTATCTTGTTCAAGTATATTACCAGCAGACCACAATATAGTTCGGAAACGATCTGATGGTTTAAGGGTGAATAAAGATAAAACAGTAGGCAATAGACAATGGTTGTTTATGGAAGTTTGAAGATGAAATCTTCTACGTCTCCCCTTTTTCTGTTTCCAGAAGATATCACTAAAAGACTTTGATTTTTATAGTACAACACTTATACACACCCACTTCAGTAGGACTTATCTTTTGCCTACTGAAACTCTTAGTTTCTCAAAACAATAAAACAAATACAACAAAGTTCTGGAAAAGACTCTTTTCCAGATACATACTTTTATCAAAGATATAGTAATGTGAATAGATTGTAGAGAGAGTAAGAAACAGTCAGCACAATATGATCTCAAAAGATCAGATAACTATTGTGAAGCGTGTGCTGCTTTTCTGTATATAGAGCTTGAAGATGATAAGTAGTTCTAAGTGCTCAAATCGACGTTCGTATATTAGAGAATATGATTATTGTTTTTGGTAACCTATAAACGTCGTTGATCTTGTGTACTTATAGAAGTCTTGAATCCAACGTCTATAAACAAAACGGCTTCTTTGACTTCTGATAGAATCAGCTTTATTACCTAAAAAGGTTCCTGCAAAAAGCTTCAGAACAATTAGTCTTGTTTCATATCACAATTGGTAAAACGTATTAAATGACTTTGTTCAGCATTAATGATGCATTTAATAATCGTACTTGGTAAAGTAACGGTAACATTTAATAGATGATCGAAAGGTTCTGATTTAGTAAAAGTCAAGTTCTGCTTCTGTTTATCTGAGCTGATAAGTACTCGAAGAGTACTGCTTTGTTAAGGCGATACGAGAACTTCTGCTTTTATACTATCTTCTGATTTTACTAACGCGATCTACTGGTTTTGACTATCATCACCACAATTAAATTAAGTCTACCACATCACTTTATTTCAGAGTAATTTAAATAAAATTTAGTCTGTACAGAAACTTAAATAATATCAAATGAGTTAATACTCAAACCAAATGCAAACTCTCATTGTACATGCATATAATCTATATGGACAACATTAATGTGTTTCACATGCCCACAAACATCTTGGGTGGCCCAACCCATGACAAACGCATCCACAATTATAGAGTTTGCAATAACATGATCAACTGACATACAACCATTCTGAAGTATTTCCCTCTAACTAAAAACTCCATGTAAATATATATTTACTTTGAAAAGCTCATGTTGTTCTTTAAATAAAATATAGCGGCTTTATTATCACAATTGATCCTGAATGGTTTCTTAGACAAATGATTATTGCCGGTGCTAAAACTCCATAACTTTATTCGGAGTCCAATTATCCAACTATTTCCAAATGTCAGATCTCGAATATGTGAGCATAAAACCTTTAGTTCACCTTTAATACCGCATAAGCGATTAATGATCCAATGTCAGGTTTCTTAAATATCTGTCCAACATTTCAATGATGTACACAATGTTCAAACAGTGTTCTCTATAAATCTGAATAAAAGTACCACATGATAAAATTTATATCACCACATATGTGGACATAAACATCAATATATTCTTCTCAATGTTGAATTTTCAATTTATGCACTCCCACTAAAGTCAACATACTAAATAAAGTTGCATCTGATTTTATAATTTCATGCATGCATGCTATCGATGTCATTCAAAATATTGATGTTCAATTTGTCAAACTTATCAATCAAGTAACCAATACCAAATATAATGAATTTCGAAAAAATTGAAAAGTTTCGTTATCACATGAATAAAAGAAAAACTTGATTTATCCAAACATGAAGGTAAAATCAAATTTTATCTTTAAAAAAATACAACAAAAGTGTTTTCCAAATTAAAATACAAGAAAATAAAAAAAAATTTGTTCTTAAACAAAGCTTTTAAAAACACCAACAATTTTATTGCCATTTTTTATAAGATGTATCTTTCAACATCAGTTGGCAATCAGCTCTTTAGGCAACATTTTATTTGCATGTCAATTGGTGTATTTGAGATAATCTTTCTTCACATGCCCATCAGTCTTTTTGCAAAAAAAAAAAGACAAAAGATTATTTAATCTTGTTTCTATTGCTCCATATGCTGTGAAGTCTCAGAGTTTTCTTTCTTATTGATCCATTTCTTTTTCTTATTGATGCAATAACCTTGATAGTTAGTTGCCAAGTGAGCACTTTCAATCTTATGTTAATCTCTCCTCCTCCTGAAGGCACTGCATAATAAACTCATTCAAAGTCCACTTTTCCTTATGGATATTATAATTTATTTTGAATTGATTAAATTGAGCAAGCAGAGAGATCAATACTAATGCACGATTATGTCTTCCGACAATTCCAACTTGAATGCTTTTAGTCTAGTAACAAGATTTTACATTTTCATTATGTACTCCCTTATGTTTTCTTTTGATTTGTACCGCATTGAGACAAGTTTAGTCAGACTAGTACTTGTCTCAACCTTTTCGTTTGCAACAAAACGATCTTCTATTTGAGTAAAGAACTTTTTGGAATCATTTTTTTAGGAATTGCACCCTCTAAAATATCTGGAATGGAATTATTCATAATCTTCATACTCAAGCGAGTTGACCCGCAGTTCCTGAACTGGTCAAAGGTTTGAGACAATCTTCCCTTAACGCATAGTCCAAATACATGCAGTCGAGCACTATTATAACATGCTCTTTCCATTTCTTGAAGTTTGAACAATTAAGTGCTCAAATGTTTTTCAGATTGACAGATGAACAAAAAAATTCACAATAAATTATAATACATGTATATATTTTAATTAAATAAATCACAAAAATATACGCATGTAGGTGATGGGCCCATAAAAGTATATAACACAATATTGATATTTAGTCTTTGAACAAAAACAACAATTTGTAAGTGATACATTTAAATATTATGGTTATTAAATATTGATAATAAATACGGTCTACAATATGTCTTTCTTTGGATCGACAATTGTATGCATGCATAAATCCAAAATTATCATATATTTTGTACCATATATTGCGTTAAAATTTGGCCAGAAAATGATATTCCTTTGGGTCCTATCATTTTCGCATAAATTTAACACAATTTAATTTCATTTAATGTGTTTACAATCTGTCCAGAAAATAATCTTCTTTTGCGCCGATCAATTTCTGCACAGTTTTGACACGCTTTAAGACTACATAATTATGTGCTTATAATCTGGCAAAAAATAACACCACTTTGGGTCGATTATTTTCTGCATAGATATAAAACATTTTTTGGTCACTTATTAAGTCTACAATCTGGCCAAAAAAATAGTCTTCCTTTGGGCCGATTATTTTTTGCATAGATATAAATGCATTTGAGGAAGATATATTGTACCTAAAATCTGGACAGAAAATAATCTTCATTTGGGTCGATTATTTTCTGCATAGATCTATATTCACTTTTAAACCATCTATTGTGTTAGTAATTTAGCCAAAAAATAGCATTCGTTTGAGCCGACTATTTTTCGCATAAATTGAAATACAATTTATTTTGAACTTTAACAATATCTACATATCTCAAAACTCACTTTGTTAACATGTAATTTAAATTTAATCAAATTTGAGATATAAAATATTAATTTAAGTCAGAATTTTCACAAGAAAATTTAATTTACTTTAACTGGGCGAAATAAAGTATATAGACCAAATATACAAGAAATAAAATATTTGCACCTCATAATTATTCATTCATAAATATTTTATCGAAATAAACAAAGACGATAAAATAATGACTAATTCCATATTAATTTTATTTCATGCAATTAAATTTTGAAATGATCAAATTTAATTTCAAAAATAAGAATTGCGAAATTCAAAATTTAATAAAAGGTCAAAATTCTGGAATTCAAAATCTGGTTCATAATTGGACAATCAAACAAGGCCTTAAATTCAACAAAAATCCCCAAATCACATCCAAACCCTACTCCTAATTCTAAACGCTAAAACTGTCACCGTCACACCTCATCCGCCCATACCAGAATCCGACGAACATGACCCACCACCATTTTGCCTCGGTCGACCACTGTATTACTTTTTTCGACCAACAATCAGCCATACATCGATCGAAATCGTCACAAAAGCAGATGAAAATCTCGTGAAACAGAATTTGCGAATTTCATGTCAAAATCCGATCACGTTGCGGAGATTTTCGATCAATATATGGTATGGATATGAGAACCTAGAGATGGACCATATTTATCCTCAACAGCCGTCGCCTGAAAGTGGCCAGAGAACGTCCGATTTGCTCAAAATCCAACGACCCTAACCTCAAATTGAAAAATTCGAATTTTCATTTTTTTAAATCGAATAAATCTAAATTTTGCATATAAACTCCGAAAATACTAGATCCCGAAAGCGTGAATTTATTCATATGCAAAATTTATAAAAATTTGAAAAAACCAGACCTAAATCCAAAAATTTATAGACTGAACAATTGCATCAAATCGATAATAAAATATAATTTTTTTTTCGATTAAACAATTAAAAAAAATTCTCATAACTCAATATAAAACTGGTTCTGATACCACTTGTTGGAGATTTAATAAAATTAAATCTATAAATCACGTGATTAAATTCATATATCACAATACGTAAGGAACTGATGTCGAATTATCAGAAAATATAAATAACAGTAAACATGTATTCGAATCCATTTATTGGTCTGGCGTTGAAGCTATGGATCTTCCAAGACAACAAAGAATCGATCGCCTTATTTTTGCCTTAGATGTAAGAAAGAGATATTTAGAATATGTGTGCCGTATATATTCTATGTTATTCTCTATGCCTGGTGGCCATAACCTTGTATAACCTTAGCAGTCTTCGACCAATCATAGAAGACTTAACTGAGCCGAGTTTCTATACATAAGGTGGACCATACCAATTTATATAGTTTGTCTATGTACAACTAATTAAATTATGCAAGCCCAGAAAATAATTTCAACATTTATATTTGAGTTATTGTACAGTCTAAAAGATTTAAGTTGTATTGTTATCATTAGATATTTACTATAATTTTTTGGTAAACGAGAGATTATCAATCATATAATAATAATAATAATAAATTAAAAATATGTTCAATAACAACCCGATATATTATAATGAAATTTTACAAGGACCGGCACCACATATGTGTGCATGAAATCCTATGTAAATTAGTCGATGTGATCGAATGTGTGTGTGTGTGTGTGTATAAAGCAACTTTTAATCATAAGTAAAACTAATTTAGATAATACTGAGTTTGTGTATAAAAATATATTTTACCTTTTACATGAAAAAATATAAAATGAAGTCTCTATGGCAAACAAACATTACTAATTTATAGATTTTGAGTTATATAATAATATATATTTTTAAATAATGTAAAATCATATATGTAATTTATGTGACAAATAATATAATTTTTTCTTAATGTGCACTAATTGTCCTAAAATTTAAAATATTAGAGTTGGAATCCCGTCACTAACTATAATTTTTTTTAAATGATAAGATTCAATCATACAGTTGATATCAGAATAAGATAATATGTTAGATCACGATCTATGATGTGTTTGGTAGAAAGAAAATTAACACTTACAAAGTGAAAAATATTGGGAATTTAAATATGCCACTATTGCAAAGTAGATGAATTTGAAGGTAGTCAATAGTAGGTCTACCAAACAGGGAGTTACGATAAATTGACATTTCACAGCCATTGCGGTTGACTAGTATCCATCTACCATCGACACATTTGACAATTTCATCATGTTCCTAATTTCATGCTCAAATAACATTAACACAAACAAAATCATAGAGTTTTCACTTTTACTAAAATGACAATAAAAATATCAATAACACAATAAAAATTGAATTTCACGTAAAACTTGCGGACAAAAACTTATTCTCACGGGCCGTATTTTGTGAGACGAATATCTTATTTGGGTCATTCATGAAAAATTATTACTTTTTATGCTAAGAGTATTACTTTTTATTGTGAATATCGGCAAGATTGACCCGTCTCACAGATAAAAATTTGTGAGACCGTCTCATTAGAGACCGTCTCAAACTTGCGATAATATTTAAGCACGGATTTTCTGGACTCGTTTATTTAAGAAAAATGTATATTTTGTTAACTGCGTCGTGTTATTCATCATAATTTATACACACACATTATTTCCAGTTAAAATATTCATTTTCAAACTTTGTAAATCATTTTCTTCTCATTTTTTGTATTAAACATTCTTCTATTTATAACTTTCATACGTATTATTCAAAACAAATTTTCATAAATTCGAATAAATTTTTCATAATCAATTTCGCACGTCCAACTCGTTTCATGAATCGAAAAGAATAAGAAAAAGATTCTTTATGGTAATCATCAGGTTGGCCTGTTTCGTCCCACCAAACGATGGGTTGTGACCGGTTGCGGTCAGCCCTCCCTCTCTCCCAACCTAATATAAATAAAAATTGGCTAGGCCCCCATCCCGTCTTGCCAAATAAACGAATTGAGTTGACAAATTTTCAACCCATCCAAATAAAGTATTGCGAACTGACCGTCTCGTTAACACAATTTGACAATTCTCAGTTTTAACGTACTGGTATTTCCACCTGTGTGATGTATTGAGTGTTATTTTGTGTAATTAATGATTAAAATTAGTATATATTAATGTTTGAATAATTATTTAAAATTATTAATATAATTTAATGAATATATTTAAAATTTAAATATTATTATATAAAAAAGTTTAGAGTAGATCTCTTCTGAGACGATCTCATGAATCTTTATTTGTGAGACATGTCAACTTTACTGATATTCACAATAAAAAGTAATACTCTTAACATAAAAAATAATAATTTTTCATGGATGACCTAAATAAGATATCCGTCTCACAAAATACGACCCGTGAAACCGTCTTACACAAGTTTTTGTCAAAAGTTTAATATCATTTGAGAACATTCAATCTTCTATTATTAAATTGACTTTATCTTGGTTGAGTAGAAGTATTACTAATACAAATATAAGAAAAGATAATTAAAAGAATATATATGTTTTTTAATCAAAATTTTAACACAATAAATAAATGTTTTTCAATTAGTTAATTTTTTTCATTTATTATATGAATAAATTTTGATTAAAAATTCTAATTATTTTTGATGGCATGTTAAAAATATTTATATTAAAATGTAATTAATAATAATTTACGGACAATCAATATACAGAAAATTATCGACGAAACTCTTCTAAAAGTTAGAAAACATATTATTATATAATTTTGTTTATTATATTAAATATGATAGAAAGTACTTGGAATTAAATATACAAAAATAATATAAAACTCAAAATCATAATCAAAATTAAATTAAGTGATATAACCAATATATAAATTAATTGTAGTTTATATTGTCAAGAGACTTCAAATTCAAATTTTAATTATAAAAAATTAAAAATACTTCATATTTAATTATGTCTTTATTTTCTTTATATTTTCAAATATTTAAAATATTAGATAAATACATTAATATTTAAAAATATTTGTTTTTATAATATTATTTTTTATGGGAAATTTCCAAACATGACAAAAATTTGTTTATATATATAGTAGGCAAAAACTTGTGTGAGACGGTCTCACGAGTCATATTTAGTTAGACGGATCTCTTATTTGGGTCATCCATGAAAAAATATTACTTTTTATGCTAAAAGTATTAATTTTTATTGTAAATATCAATAGGTTTGACTCATCTCATAGATAAAGATTTGTGAGAACGTCTCACAAGAGACCTACTCTATATAATTATATATGTCTTGATATGGGCTTTGACCCAATGATGTAAATGAGGCCAACATCTCGTAACTATTCTTTTTTTTTTTCAAAAATATAAAACAATTAATTTTAAACATAAAAAATAATATTTTTTTTAACATAAAATAGTTATTCTCAAATATATAACTAATAATATCATTTATGGGAAAAGACCCAAGATTTTGGTGCGTGAACATCAACTTGATTTCCAGATCGACTGTTCCGGGTCACAATTAACCGGGTTGACCCAGTTCACAAAACTAAAAAATTGCTTAGTATTATATCTCAATATAAAACTAAATTTACTATATATAACTTAATATTTTATATTAAATTTAATCTATATGTCAACATGTAGTTGGATTTACTAGTTTAGATAGTTTAAAAATGCATTAACTTCATATTATTTATATAATCTTATGTGTAGAGGAAGAATATCATCAATTTGTTTATTTTTTTAAAAAAACTTAGCAAGGTTTTTAAACAGATTTTAAAAATTAAAAGTTAACTTTTAAAAAACAAAAAAAGAAAAGAGCACGTATCTTGTGAGACGGTCTCATGAATATTTATCTGTGAGACGAGTCAACCCTACCGATATTCACAATAAAAGTAATACTCTTATCATAAAAGTAATATTTTTTTATAAATGATCTAAATAAAAGACATGTCTCATAAAATACTACTTATGATATCGTTTCACACAAGTCAAACCGTAACTGTGATAGTAGGTTAACTGTGATAGTAGGTTATACCACCAAAGGAGATTATGGTCAAGAGTCGAGATATTTTGAACCGTAGAAGTCTACTCGATGTGGGCTTTCGTTAACAGCAGTGCTTTTTCCCCGTTTTGAGTGGGGGGCTTTTTTAGTTTCGTCCAAAACCTTTGGGATTTCTTGGCAGCCGCAAGCAAGCAATTCGATCAAAAACTAGCAAAATATCCAAGGCCGAACAACAAACGTACGGACCTTGAAGATGTGTAGCAATGGCGTCAAGAAACTCAGCGGGAGCATGAATCAATTGAGCGTCACTGCTGGACCATCATGTGAAGGGTCTGGTGGCGTCAAAGTCACCTCCTTTTCTCAAGTGTCTGACGATGTTACCTTCCACTTTCAAATTATTCGTCTTCAGAAACAGGTTTGTTAAATTCTTGATCCTACATATCTTTTATGATTTGAGCTAGTGGGTTGAATATGTTTCTTGTTGTTTCGTTTCGCTTTTCCGAATTTGTGTTGCTGCTGTGGTTTAAAGCCCTTTTTTTTCCTTAGAACTTTCGTGTGTTGTTCGTGATTTTTTTCCTCCGTTTTTGTGTGGTTTTTCTTTGTTTGATTGTGTGCTTTGTGACTGTACTTTGAATCTCCTCCTCGATTGGTTCGAATTTGAATGTTGCTTTTCATGATCTGATTTTTTAGCTGCGATGCCAAATCAAAATCAGAATGGTTCATTTCTTTCTTTACAGTATTTACCCAAATAATATCGTGTTTCTTGAAAGTGAACTAAAAAAAAAGAAAAAAGTAGAAGCTCAAGCTCTCGTATACATTTGTCTGTGCCTTGGAGCAAAATCTATCTATTGCTTCTGAAAGTGTGCAAAACATGACCCGTTATTTCTCGCTGCTTTATAGATTTATGTGTGGATTGGTTGCAATTCTGCAAAGTTTGGACACCTATATGCGGCTGGACCTACACGACAGGTTAAGTTTTGCACTCCCTACTGTTTGCAGATGGTGCTTTCTTTCCTTTGCGTAGTTATTTTAATAGCAGTTCTTGCAGTATTATTCTATTGTCGGCACGTAGTATAGCATGCCGTTTCAAGATTGCAAATGAGGAATGATTCAAAAGTGTTGGAGCAGTTGATCATCGATCATGTTTCGCATCTTATTCTTTTCTGTTTTGGATCATGAGCAGAGTGATACAATTGGTGTGACCTCTCTAATTGGAGGGACTAGTGATAACACAGGATATGGCATCGCACGTCGATTAGGTATAGTTACATTAACGTTATTTTGCTTCGTTGTCCTCTGGTATTTTGGCTGATATGTGACTTAACTCTCAGTTCTAAAGACTGGTCTTAATATCGTACTCGCTTGTAACCTTCCAAAGAATAGCCCCATGCTTGAGGTCAGATACCTCTCTTACTCTAACTCTCCCCAATTTATATTAGTCTTGCAAATTTTGCTTTCTAATGGCCTTTAGTTGATTATATGACTATTTTCGATTTCGAAGTTGTTCGTACTTTGTTGATCTCATTATTGGTCATGCTGGCATTGTCATAATTTTTTCTCGTCTTCGGAAATGGGATGTTCAGGTAAATGCTGAGAAAATCTTGATGCAAAAGCTAATCAGCCTGGGATACACAAATCCAAAAACCTAACGGACCATCTTCATAGAGGACTTATCCTAAGAGCATATCCAGATTCCAGAGTATAGACGATTGGCTTTGTTTTCCTAGTATCTGTATCTATATTAACATATGTTTTTTAACAGGTGGCATATGTTTCATTTTCTTTGTAACACATTTATTATAAAAACACTCCATCATTGAGCCATCTACTTATTTTTGTATCCATAAGCGAACTATATATAACGGTCTTCAACTCTTTACATGATGTTTTGAGAATTAGCACCGTTGAAGTTCAACTTGCGATGGTAATTTTTGTGGAGCTTTAGCAGGTTACACGGAGATTGACATAACTCCGTGGCTATTACTCAGATGTTTTTCATCAGCAACCTGTAAACCTTTAGTTCACTGATTGAAATAACCATGGAAGACGAGTCTTAGCTATCCATATATCGGGATTGATACGCTGAAGCTGAACCAATATTTAGTTGCAGGATAAGCGAAATAGTTTAATTTTCGGCATGGTCATGATTATCAGTTTATCTTGCAGGATAAAGCCTTCACACATTGATGATGCATGTAAAATTTTATATTGTGTTAGTCTTTTGGAGGAGCTAAGCAGAGTCATCGCAATCGATATGGAGCCTTAAGAGAAGTATGTTAGAAAGAAATGTTCTAAAGGTAAATTTTAACTCCATTAAATTGAATTTTTAAACATTGCACATAATATAAAGACAAGATCGAAAAATATGAGAGGTTACAAAAACTGGAAGCCTGTCTTAGAAATTCAAATATCATCAAGTGTGTGTTGTAATAGAAATATCAGCTGGTTGTTTTTCTGTTGCAACATGTTCAATAAAAACAATACTTGACATGCTCTTGTCAAGTAACTTCTTGACAACATATGTCTTGTGTCTTTATGCTTAATTATTGGATGTTGAATAGGTCTTTTTTGGAGGAATTCATTGCACCATTATTATCTTTAATAAATTGTTGAATTTCATCTGAAATATCTTACTTGTCAAGCATTTGTCTCTTTAGACATTGTTTGGTGACGAAAGGATAAAGTATGTCAATTGTGAAAATATCACATTGTCTTTCATTCACATAACTTAGAAAATACTAAAATTATATATTTTTAAAATTTTTAAAATGATAAGAACATGCATGTAAAATAAAATCAAATTTTTATTATTATTAATATATATATATATATATATATATCTATATTTGTATCTATATCAATATCTATATATAAAATCAAATCAACTTTTTAGTATTAATCTATATCCATATAAATATTTAAAATATAAAATATCACATGAATATTTTTAAAATGGTAAAAAAAAACAATTGAAGAACATTATCCTTTATCTACATAACTTATAACATGTTAAATGTCACGTTTCGATACCAAGATTAGTCGACATCAGCGTTGTTTTATAACCACACAATTGAAAACAACAAGTCTCGTAGTACAATATAGGTAAAAAATCAGTTTATTACTCATAATCATTCATAAAATTGTGTTTACAACGTAAAATCTTAAAACGATAAAAATATGTAGAAGCGTTTACAACTTACTAAGCGAAAACTAAAATAACTTCTTGATTCATCTTAATATCAGCCCCAAAAATGGTCTTGGTCAACTTCCTCGATTTCCTCTTCTGACTTACTCGAGGAGGATAGAGTAAGGGTGAGTGATATGATCGTCACTCAATAAGTGGGGGCCGTTCGAGCACATATTAACAAATAACACATGAAATTTTGAAAATCACATATCTTATCATGCATAACATGATTCTCATAACATGTAGATCATCGTCATACTTTTCCAACACATACTGATTCGCTTCATTCCAATAATCGAGCTGAGAGATATGGCTACAATACTGAAATTGTTTATACTCAACTGATTGTTGTTTTCGTGCAATCAGTTTGGTCATTCAGCAACCGGTTCGACCTAGACACCATTCGATTTTGCCAAACTGACGTGAAGCAACTTGTTCCGAATTGAGTTTTCTGATCAATCAAGTTGGCGGATTTTCATTTGAATCATCCAGTTATAGATATCATTAAAACACCGAAGCTCGTCAAAAATTTAGTTTGATTAAATTCATTTTCAGTTTTCATATTGTATTTGCAACTTCACACGTGAGTAAATATATTAAAAATACAATTTTGCTAACATCAAAATCAAGATTACGAGATGAATTATTCCAACAGTTTATCTACTTTGTTTGCTTCATTAAAATTTCATTTACGACAAAAAATAAAACTTATAATTCTAATTTTTTTTATTGCAAATAGATAAATTAAAATTAGCTTATTTAGTCTATAAAAATATACAATAATTTTAGTCAATCACACGAATGCACATTGTTACTTCAAAATATTTGAATGAAGTGAAAAATATACAAAAATCATGGGGTTAAACTTGGAGCAGTTATACGAGGTTAGATAAATGAACGAAATTACTCTATAAATAGGAAACATATAAATTTTTTTTTTCAAACTTTACAAAAATATCAAAATTCATAAATAAGTCTTACTTATTATTAATAAAGCAATTGAAAATCATTGCATATTTTCAAAAGGCCAAAATATTAAAAAAAAAGGACATGATCCAACCCCAAAATGATAATAGAGCAACCGAAGAAGATCTAATATGAAGATATATCTTTGGAAAAAAGAAGATACAAATTATTGATACAAAAAATACAAGCGCCCTGAAAAACAAAGATGGAAAGATGGTTTCATACCATGACAAAATAATAGATAAATAATAATAAAAAATAAAAATATCAGGTTATTAAGAAAAATAAAATGTAATTAATAATAAGTTCATGTTTAAAAACATATCTTATATGTCCCATATAATAAAATTTAGAGTAGGTCTCTCGTGAGACGATATCACGAATCTTTATTTGTGAAACGGGTCAATCCTACCGATATTCACAATAAAAAGTAATACTCTTAGCATAAAAAGTAATATTTTTTATGGGTGACCCAAATAAGAGATCTGTATCACAAAATACGATCCGTGAAATCATCTCACACAAGTTTTTGCCTAAAATTTAATGTGTTAATGCATATATACAAACATACTCGTCATGTTAACGTGAAAACTAAATAATTAAAATATATATGTGACATTAATTCACTTGGATAAATAATTTTTACCAAACCAACTTTTTTCAACTGTCACATCCTTTTTTCTAGTTTAATAATAAATACGAGATCTGATGAAAATCAATGGACTTCGTATGTATTGATAAATGTTCACCTTTAGATACACTTTTCTCACAGCTGCAATAAATATTTATATTTATTAGGCTTACAATGTTTACTAGTTGGAATCTATTGTTCAGTCTGCCTAACGAAAGTTTACGCGTATTAAAAATGCACAATCCAGTAGTTCAATCAAAGTAAATGATACATCAACAAATATAGAACAACAAACATACAGATTCTAGTTTCCTTAGTTTTTCAACTGCACAAGAAACACATAAATATGCACGCGCGCGCATACACACACAGAACATGTTCCATCGTTCGACGACTCTATTTCAGAATTTTCTTGGACAAGGAGTAAACAGAGAGCAAAACAAGCAACACGAGCACGATGGACCCGAACAAGGAAATGGCGACAGAAGCTCCAACGTGCCTGCAGAACTTACCGTACATGTTGCACACTTTCATCCAACCAACATGGGAATTGCCCTTCAAACCTATGTAAGCCACTCCACCGGCAGCTCCAGTTGCTGAAGCCACAATTCCTAGCAGCAGCTGCAACACATGCACAAACATTGCTGCTTTTGCTGCATTTAATATTTCCTCAATTTTTTTTATATAGATTCTTTTTGATAACTAATGCACGAGTATGCCGAAAGAAGGCCCGTATAAGCCAAACTCGACACAATACACGTTATCAACTATCTCGTATCCATACTCGTCCTAAGAGAATATAGGACTCAAATTACCATGTCCATATAATCCAAACTCGACACAATAAACTTTGTTATCAACTATATCGTATTCATACTCGTCTTAACAGAATATACAACTCAAATTATCGAGTATATCGATTGTAACGTCTATAAACTTTTCGAACTTCAGTGAAGCTATATGTAACAAAACTTACCACATCGAGTATGATCAAATGAGACAGCGCCTTTGTGAAGCGGCCAGGCTTGAGGAGAGAGTAGAAGGATAATAGAGTGGAGAAAATGGCGTAAAAGCCCGTAACTGAGAGTGCTGCTACCAAGTATCTGCACGGAGAATAGTTTCTCTAATTTAGTAGTGATGCAGTAATTTAAAATTACTCCATATTTTTAAATATTTATTTAAGAATTATGTTATAAGTTTATATATATCATGCAAAAATAATATTTTTGATAACGTAACTTTTCATAGATCAATTAGCTATTTTAGTCCACGAAATTCACTTTGTTCTTATTTTCAATCCATTTCAATCGGAACTCAAACGTAACACCGGACACCGAAAGATACTGATGGGACACTCAGATGAAAACGACTAAAAATAAGAAAAATACAAATCAGTAGACAGAAATAATGAGCGATAATAAGCATAACTAAAAATGAAAAGGTGAAAAAAATTAATTCACTATTGCAGGAATATCGATCAATCAATTGAAGGGTCCCCCCGTGTCGAAGACTAATTTTAGCGTAGAAAGTTGGAGCAAGTCCAAAATCTATTTGCGATATTTTTTAGGCGCAGATGTGTCCTGTAATGTGGTGGTCTTTTCATTTCATGTGATGACAACATTTTTTTGTGCGATAAAGTTTACATTGATTATTGAGGACAACACTTGATTTAAGCATTATTATTATTATTATTATTTATACCTTTATAAGAGCCCGGATCATGGATGACCCGGTATATTAAATGGATATTCCAAAATCAAGGTCAATCTGCAGCATGGATTCTTCTGAAGCCGGGCATATGGACACCTGAGACATTTTCTCCCCGGGCTCTCTTATAAAGCTCTCGGATGATTTTTACACGGGAACCTCGATAATAGTGTCACACTCGAGTGCGACAGTAGGTAAAATCTTACCTCGATAAGCGTTCCTGACAAAATCCTATTGATGTGACATGATGAAAAAGTAGGACGGCGTGACAGGAAGTTAACATCTAAGATTACAAGTGACAAGTAGGTACTGAAAACAATGTATTTATCACAATTTTTCCTATAAATAGCAGGTGTGTATTTCATTTAAAGGATTTAGACATTCTTATTTCTAAGCTCTTGGCATTCACATATATCTTCACATATATTGACATGATCTTCACCTCCACCTTGATGACTTAAACATCGGAGTGGCCAGGCCGACGAGTTCATTTCCTTGTCTGCAGATCACGGTGGCTTCACAAATATATTCCTTGATCATTTACCCCAAACAATAACTTTTATCAAATCCGGTGGATTGCCCCGATCCAACTCACCCGATTCACCCGAATATCATCAATTATTATTATTATTATTCCTAGTAATAAATTGATACGTTTGAGCTCCATTCATATACTTAATGAGTTAACTGAATTCAAGCTCAAAACAAGTAATTAATTATATATAATTAGTAAGATGTAAATATAATATAACTAATTTAAAATTTAGATAAATAAACATTTAAGATTCGAAGTCAACATAGTAATTAAGCTACATAAGTTTGGAGCTTAATTAAATCATTATGAGCTGGTAAATTATATATAATTGGACATTGAACAATTAGTGGCAGCCAACAAATGAAGATTGTCAAAGATTTAATAAATCTTTGGTGGAAATTTCGCATCACCAACTTTTCTGCACATTAACTAATCAAATTATTGAATCTTTCCTTTTTTAAAAAAATAATAATTTTTTTTAGATTTAATTTATGTCTATAGTTTAGGATGAAAATATCATTTATCATCCTATGAAAGTGAAAAAGCATAAAACCTTATGTGCTTGATATGCAAGGGTTGACCCATCTCACAGATAAAGATTCGTGAGACCATCTCACAAGAGACTTACTCAAAAAAAATTGCAAATTAGAGAGTTTTATACTCAAATTTTAAAAACACGAGGTTATAAATGTCCCTTTATTTTACTATGGGGATTTTATGTTCTTTTTGACTCTCACAAGTAACAAATGAAATTTTCCATAGTTAAGCAGATACAATGCAGGGTATATGAAGGGATTTCATGCTGTACTTCAGTTATAATCTCAAAATACGAACTCTATTATTATTTTTAGAATAAACTATAAATCGGAAACAAAAAAATTTGAATGTGTTCTGATATATTTGAATTGAATATAATTTTTTTTTAAAAAAAAAACAACGTATAAACTGTCAAAATATACAGAAATTTACATACTACACAAAGTTAAAAATATGATTAAACTCCATGCATGTTTAGATGAAATAGAACTTACATAAGAGCTGGGGAATGATTAAATTTGGCAGTCCTTTTGACCAACATTGGAAATGAAGGAAACATGAATCCCTTCGTTTGCTTGCTAGTAACAAGCACCACAACAGCCACAAGTGCCGAAGCAAACAACAAGAACCTCAACACAACCTCGACCAAAGAAAAGTACTTGGTAGCCACAGCATCTGCCGAGGTTTTCGCTTCCGACGGTGATACAGCCTTCTCGGGCTCTAGCGCCACCTTTTCCGCTGTCACTGTGCTGGCCATGGAAATATATCTGTGTTAATTTGTTGTTCTTAATGATTTATTTCAAACAAACTTTAGTTGGGTAACATAAGTTTAAGACTGAAAGATGTTGTGTTTATAGGATAAGAATATGTGTGGTATTATATAGAAAGAAGGTTTGTTTTATTGGTTGGAGTTTCCTATACGGTAAGCTGATGTGTAGGATCTAACACTTATAGCTCTATCAAATGTTATAGTCAGTAGTAACGGTTTATTCTAATATTTTAAATTGTATAAAAACTCAAGCGTTATGTGTCGAACGCAATTATCGAACTTTAACATAATGCTTCAAATAAATATAAATAGCGTCGATTAATTTGAAATCATGAATTTCAAATAAATATCTGTCTAAATTAAAATAAGAAAGATTTCAAAATTTTCTTCTTTTAGTTTATTATAAATTATATAGGATTTCAGATACAGAAATACCGGCATCATTTTGAAGCACGCAAATGTAACACGAGTGGATTCCATATTGATGTAAGAGTAGGTCGTGTGTGAGACGGTGTCACGAATCTTTATTTGTTTGACGGATCAATCTTACCGATATTCATAATAAAAAGTAATACTCTTAGCATAAAAAGTAATAATTTTTCATGGATGACCCAAATAAGAGAACTGTCTCACAAAATACGACCCGTGAGACCGTCTCACACAAGTTTTTGCCTTGATGAAATCGAAAATGGATTGCTTAAACGAGATCTAGACAACCAGAGATAAATCTATGCTACGTTTGAAGTAATATCCTTTGTATTTTAATATAATATGTTCAATTGATCATTTGAAATCGAATAAAAATGAGGTTCACATACGATCAATTGAACAAGTTGTATTAAAACACAGAGGAGCGCTACACTAGGCATGATATTGACTCATAACAAGTATGTATGTCAAATATATTTATTTATTTATTTTTTTTATCTAAAGTATTTTCTGGTGAATTAAATAATTGATAAAGTGGGCTAATTGGAACCCAATTTGAAATCACATAAGGTGGATGGGTCCTATCTATCTAGTGTTTGAAGACGATGACTGATCAAATCAGATCACCAGATATCGAGATTTTTTGGAGCCATGATTATTATATTTATACTTAGGACCCGTTTCGTAAAAAAAGATTAATGGTTTGGATTGTGGTTAGTTGAATCGATTTATCCAGTGTTTAGTTGGATTTTTAATAATTTTACTAGGGATGGCAATTTTTCCCGCGGTTTCGGGGCACTGCGGGGAAAACCCGAAATGAGACGGGTTCGGGGATATGTTAATGGGTTTGGTTTCGGGTTATATTGGGACGGGTTTGGAAATCCTATCCTCATACCAAACCCTCCCAAACCCACCCCGATAACATATATATATACATATACAATTATATATATATTATAAATACAGTAATATATATTATAAAAAAGTATATACAGTAATATATATATATATATATTATATAAAAAAATATAAGTAAGTAATATATATATATATATAAATACAGTAATATATATATATTATATAAAAAGTATTATAATATATATATATATATATTATATAAAAAAATATAATACTTATATATATATATGGGGACGGGGACGGGGACGGGGACGGGGATGGGGATGGGGATGGCAAACCCGCCCCCGTCCCATCCCATCTCATTGCCATCCCTAAATTTTACCCAATCCATTCTGCAAAGGACTAAGTCAGATTAATTGAAGGACATAATCGTCAGCATCTTGGATTAATCTTTTGCATCGACATATTAAAATCCCACATTAATCATCCCACAATCACGTCTGTTTAACTCACTTTTCAAATCGTTTTTTGCCGTAGTCAATATATGAAGTTTGCAACACCAGTTATATATGTAAGAGAACACCCGTGTTTCGCGGGGTGTTGGACTCGAGGTATGACAATAACTGCAATTTTACATAATCTTAATTACGCTAATTTTTTAAAAATTAAGGAAAATGATTTTCTTTTGTCCATTAACTTGCCTAATTTTGGGTTTCGGTTCATTAAGTTTTCAAAATTTGGTTTTGACACACTAACCTATTAATTTTCGGGTACTTTGCTCTATTACGTTGACGTGACATCTGACAAGTCAACAATTTCCGATGCAACGTCATCAGTATTTTCTTATGTCACGTCAGAAATTGAACCAAAATATTCTAAAATTAATAGTTAGTGTACTAAAACCAAACTACGGAGATTTAGTAGATTAAAACCCAAAATTGAATTAAAAAAAAAACATGTTTCAACTAAAAATTATTGAGCATGTTAATGAAGTGTGAATTAAAGCCTGATATTCCTTGTATCGATAACTGATTAGGCAGTTTCTGTTGGAAATTTAATAAAATAAATCTATAAATCATGTGATTAAATCCATATACCATAACACGCCAGGAATTCATGTCGAATTATCAAAAAATATAAATAACAGTAAACACGTACCAGAATCCATTGATTGATCAAGCGCCAGAGTTATGGATCTTTCAAGACAACAGAGAATCGACCACCTTATTCTTGACTTAGAGGGGGAGAAGGAGAGAGATCTAGAATATGTGTGCCGTGTATATTCTGTGTTATTCTCTGTGCTTTAGGAACCATAACCTTAGATAACCTTAGCAGTATTCAACTCATCATAGAAGACCTAATTGGGATGAGTTTCTACACATAAGGTGGATCATACTAATTTATTTAATACTTTGGAAACCCATAATTAATTAGATCACTTTATTGGGTCCTTTATTACATAGCTTGTCCATGTACAGTTAATTAAATTATGTGAGCCCACAAAATAATTCCAACAATCTCCCACTTGGGCCACAAAAGTTATCGGGATATTGTATATGCAAAAACTGGATTGAGCTCTTGCTATCTAAACCAAAATATTCCTTAACAATCTGGTCTATCAATTATACCAATATTGAACCAAAGCAGTCATCGCTACATTTAAAATCACTAGACCCATCAATGATCACAATATTAGCATAAGCAATAACATAGATCAAGTATGGATGTGTAGCATGAAAATACATAAATGTGATCCAAGAATAAAACATGTATTTCCAACTGGTCCTCCTAATGACTCAAAGAGTCCAACAACAGACTTCAACCAAATGCTAAACCGCATTGAAAGATAACACTTTATTTCAGAGTAGTTCAAATAAACTTTAGTCTGTACAGAAACTTAAATCATGTCAAATGATTCAATGTTTAAATCAAATACAAACTCCCTACTGTACATGCATATTAACTATATAGACAACACCAATATGTGTCACATGCCCAAAAATCTTGGGTGACCAACCCATGACAAACACACCGCAATTATAGAGTTTGCAATAACAATCTCAATTGACACACAAACACTCTAAATTATTTCCTTCCAACTAGAAACTTCATTTCAATATATTTTGACTTTGACAATTTTCAGTTGTTCTTTAAATATAATATAGCGGCTTTATTATCACAATTGATCTTCAATGGTTTCTTAGACCAATGATCATTACCGGTGATAAAATTCCGCAACTTTATTCGAAGTCCAAATATCCAACTATTTCCAAATGTCAGATTTCCGATGTGTGAGCATAAAATCCTTAGTTCACTTTATACACCACATAACCCGTTTAATAATTCAGTGCCAGGTTTCTTAAATATCTGCCTAACTTTCAATGATGTTCAAAATATCTAAACAATGTTATCTATAAATCCGAATGAGATTATTACCTGATAAAATTTATACCAACACATATGTGGACATAAACATCAATATATTCTTTTCAATGTTGACTTTCCAATTTACTCACTTTCACTAAAGTCAACATACGAAATTAATTCGCATTTAATTTCAAAATTTCGTGAATGCATAATGTCAATGTCATTTAAAATATTGATATTCAATTTATCAATCTTATCAATCAAGGAACTCATATCAAACATATTTGAATTTCGAAAAATTGAAAAGTTGATTTGTCCAAACATGAAACTAAAATTTAATTCTGTCTAGTTTTTTTTTTTCGAATTCCAATATCATAGATATAAATGCACTAGAAGAAAATATATAGAATCTAAAATCTGGACCAGAAAATAATATTCCTTTGGGATGATTATTTTCCGAATAGATCTAGATGCACTTTAAAATCATGTATTGTGTTTGGAATTTGGCCAAAAATCTTTCTTTGGACCGACTATTTTTCGCATAAATTGAAACACAATTTATTTTTAAACTTTAACAATATTTACATATCTCAAATCACTTTATTAACATGTAATTTAAATTTACCAAATTTGAGATGCAAGATATCAACTTAACTTAAAATTTTCACAAAAAAATTTAATTTACTTTAATTGGGACAAATAAAACATGGAGACCAAATTTGCAAGAAATAAAATATTCATGCCTCATAATTATTCATCCACAAATATTTTATCGAAATAAACAAATGTGATAAAATAATGAATAATTCCATATTAATTTTATTTCATGTAATTATAAATTAATACGCTCTAATTTAATTTCAAAAATCTGCATTAAGGAAGCCAAAATTTAATTAATGTCAAAAATCTTGAATTTCAAAATCTGGTTCAAAATTAGAAACCAAACAAGGCCTTAAATCACCCAAATTCGAAACCCTAACCCTAACCCCAAAAACGGCGCCGCCACCTCCGACGATGATACCAATCGGCGGAGACCATGACCCATAGTCGCCTTACCATCGCCGACCACTGCCATACCTTATCAGACCACAAAGTTGCCTGAATTCGATAGAAATCTTCAAAAAATGTACGGGATTCGCGTGGCCAAAATTTCCAGGATTCAGTCGTGAAATTCGATCACGTCGCAACGATTTCGATGATAGATGATACTAATATGGGCGCTAGGAGATGAGAAAGAAAACGCCCAAACCATCTCCGCTGGAAAGTGGCCGGAAAATGTTCGATTGGCCCAAAATCCGGCGGCTCTATTCCAGAATTCAAAAAAATCGAATTTTTAGATTTTTATTTTATTTTATTTTTTTTGAAAATTAATCTGAATTTTGGATGTAAAATTCGATAATACTATATACAAAGAACATGCAATTTATTCAGATCCAAATTCAAAAATTTTAAAAAATCAGATCTGAATCCAAAAAAGTTATTGACAAGAAAATCGTCTCAGATCTGAGAATAAAACATACTTTTCTGTTTCGATCCATCAATAAACAAAAATTCTCATAATTCAACATGAACGTGGCTCTGATACCACTTGTTGGAGATTTAACAAAATAAATCTATAAATTATGTGATTAAATCCATATACCATAACACGCTATGAATTCATGTCAAATTATCAGAAAATATAAATAACAGTAAACACGTATCAGAATCCATTGATTGATGAAGCGCCGGAGTTATGGATCTTCAAAGACAATAGAGAATCGACCATCTTATTCTTGCCTTAGATGGGAAAAGGAGAGAGATCTAGAATATGTGTGCTGTAAATATTCTGTGTTATTTTCTCTATGCCTTAGGGACCATAACCTTATATAACCTTAGCAGTATTCAACCCATCATAAAAGACCTAATTGGGCCGGGTTTCTACACATGAGGTGGACCATATCAATTTATTTAATAATTTGGAAAATCATAATTAATTAGATCATTTTATTGGTCCTTTATTAGATAGCTTGTCCATGTACAATTAATTAAATTACGTGAGCCCACAAAATAATTCCAACATTTCCTCACATTTTGTCTGATTAATGAAAATTTACACTTGCTAAAACTGCAGAATTCAGATCAAGCTAGTACACTAATCATGATACATCAACAAATATATAGAACAAATAAATTAAACATACAATTAATTCTAGTACTTTTCATTCTTCAATTCCACGAGAAACACATCTAAATATGCACTCACACACACACACACACACACACACACCACCCACAACAACAACAACATGTTCGATTATTCGATTATTCGCGACCCTATTTCGGTATTTTCTTGGACAAGGCGTAGACGGACAGTAAAACAAGCAACACGAGCACGATGGATCCGACCAAGGAGATGGCCACAGAAGCTGCAATGTGCCTGCAGAACTTATCGTATATGTTGCACACTTTCATCCAGCCAGCATGGGAGTTGCCCTTCAAACCTATGTAAGCTACTGCACCGGCAGCTCCAGTTGCTGAAGCCACAATTCCTAAAATCAGCTGCAAACCAAAACATCTTCAAATTTGGTGCATTCATTCATTTCCAAGAATTTTTAAACATCTGATCAAGTAAAATAACTAGTAAATGTAACAAAACTTACCACGTCGAGTATGACAAAATGAGACAGTGCTTTTGTAAAGCAGCCAGGCTTGAGAAGGGAGTAGAAGGATATCAAAGTGGAGATGATGGCATAGAAACCTGTAACTGAGAGTGCTGCTACAAAGTATCTGCATTCATAATCGTATATTTATAAATTAGTGTTACCGTAATTTTAAAAGCTACTCCTTTCTTTCTTTAATCATTGTCGTGGACTTTTTAAAATAAAATAAGAAGAATTGGACACATAACGGCATGTCTGCGTTTGCCACTACGATTCATGGCTTTGTGTGTGTCAAATATATGCACCCAAAAATATCGAAGTTTCAGTAAGTCCGAAGTTTACTACACCTTCGGACTTACTGAATTGATTAAAGCATGGTTATTATTATAGAGTAGGTCTCTTGTGAGACAGTAAGAGACGGTCCCACGAATCTTTATCTTTGAGACGTGTCAACCCTATCGGTTATTCACAATAAAAAGTAATACTCTTAGTATAAAAATAATACTTTTTCATTGATGACCCAAATAAGAGATCCGTCTCACAAAATACGATCCGTTAGACCGTCTTACATAAATTTTTGCCATTATTATATTGAAATTTATTATTTTATTGACCATAGAAAGCATACAGGTCGGTATTTAATGATCATACAGTTGAACTGGATTCATACCCTTATATAAAAATTAAGTATTGTAAAATAAATTAATTCATGAAAGAAGCAAGATGTAACTTTAATTGAAATAATTTTAAATCCAAAACAAAATAATAAATAAATGAACATTTATTATTTAAACAGCTGGACTCAATTAGCTACGTAAACTTGTATCTTAACAAATCATTATGAAATAGTAAAGTGGCTTTGCAGTTTGAATAAGTCCGAAATTTCGCGATGCTTTTGTGGATTTATCCCACCATTAATGACTTTTCTGCACGGTAAGTAATCAAATTATTGAAGGTCAGAATCCTAAACTTTTTTCATCAGTTGAAATTTCAAATTTGTATCATGCATCTTTAAGGGTGATTTATTATATTATAACTTCCAAAATACTTCAATCTGTTGAAAAATATATTTAAAATGTGAGTATTGAATATTTGAATGTTGAATATTTGAATGTTGAAAATAAGAGTTGTAAATATTGAAAATTAGTGTGTGATGATGTAGGTAATGATGTATTTTATTTTTGGATTATTTGTAAAGATTTCCTATAAATAGATCTCTCATTTGTGAAGAAAATCACAATTGAGTAGAGAGAAAAATATTATAAAGTGTGTAGTTTGGTAAATTTTGAGAGTTTGAGATTTTTACTTTTTACCATAAATTTTTACTTTTTCACAACACGTTATCAGCACGAAGCTCTAAAAGTCCTACATACTTTTCCAAGCTCCAAACAGAAGAAAAAGGTAACAAAAATAATTATATTTATTTTACTGTTATTTATTTATTGTGTATTTATTTAATATACAATATAATGTTATTATTAGAAATAATAAAAATAAATTTTTCATAAACTTGTTATAAATCCTGGGAGGATGTTAAGACGACATCCCACACTCCCGGTAAGGGATACGACAAGTATAAAAGCCTATAAGGTTTTTAAACAAAATAAATTATGACACTCATTATAATATTATGATATGATATACATAATTATTTAAACATGTCTAATATTATATATATCATATTATTACCATAAAATTATACAAATACATACCTTTATTTTTTTTTGTACCCCAACGGTCATAAATGGTAAACAACGGCTATTTTTTGCCCTATAAATATGATCTCACAAACACATTCCATCACTCCAACTTTCTCTTCTTCTCTAAAAATTATTCATCATCAAATTTTTCGAAGAAAAAAGAAGATGGCTTTCTCAAGGTTATTTTTAATTATTTTGGTTATCATACTCACGAGTCTTTTATTTATCGGAGAATATCCTCCTCGTGTGTTTTCTTTATTTTTACAAATACTTGTACTTGTTTATCCGGTACTTTGTATTGCAATAATTATTAATTAATAAAATGCATCGTAATTTTTTTTAGTACCACCATGTCAAATTTAACAAAGCTCGAATTTGTTGCGCTCGACATCACGGGAAAGAATTATATGCCATAGACTCTAGATGTAGAAATGCATCTTGAGTCATTGGGTCTAAGCGAGACCATTAAAGAAAATGGCATATGCACGTCACAAGAAAAGGCAAGAGCCATGATATTTCTGCGTCGACATCTCGACGATGGATTGAAATGTGAATATCTGACTGAAAAAAATCCCATGGCTTTGTGGAAGGGATTAAAAGAAAGATTCGAACATATAAGAGAAGTTATACTTCCGACCGCCCGGGATGAATGGAATACATTGAGATTCCAAGACTTTAAAAAAGTCAGTGATTACAATTCGGCGATGTATAGAATAATCTCGCAATTAAAATTTTGTGGACATGAGGTCACAAAATCTGAGATGCTTGAAAAAACATTTTCCACGTTTCATGCATCAAATATTACTCTACAGCAACAATATAGAGTACGTGGATTCGCGAGATATTCTGAACTCATCGCCTGTCTTCTTGTGGCGGAAAAAAACAACGAGCTATTAATGAGAAATCATCAGTCCCGACCCACTGGATCAACAGCATTTCCAGAAGTAAATGCTGTAAGTAAAAATGAATTTAAACCTGGAAACCAAAATCAAATTCAAAGACAAGGTTTTGGTCGAGGTCGAGGTCGTGGACGTGGACGTGGAATTGGCCGTGGTCGTGGTCAAGGCCGTGGTTTTGAAAATAATCGAGATAGTTATTTTTATAACTCATCTCAAAAGAACGTCCCAAACCATCCACAGAAAAGGCATCATGAGAATACAAGTGTTAATGAGAAGCACTCAAAAAGATATGAAAGTTCTTGTTACAGATGTGGTACTCCAGGACATTGGTCCAAAGTTTGTCGAGCCCCTGAGCACCTTTGTAAACTTTATAAAGAATCATTAAAGGGGAAAGAAAAGGAGACCAACTTCACTGAACGCAGTGACCGTTTGAGTGATTCAACTCATTTTGATGCTGGTGATTTTATGAATGATTTCTCTGGAAATGATCAATATGTTGGTGGGATAGAAATGAACAATATTGATGCTGCAGATTTTCTCAACGATTTCTCTGAAAATGAACAATATAATGGTAGAATATA
This sequence comes from Primulina tabacum, assembly GCF_025594145.1. Classification (NCBI taxonomy): domain Eukaryota; kingdom Viridiplantae; phylum Streptophyta; class Magnoliopsida; order Lamiales; family Gesneriaceae; genus Primulina; species Primulina tabacum. The sequence continues at coordinate 44,554,825 of NC_134553.1, read as the reverse complement.
AATGTACAATAATCTATTTTTCATGTATTCATAGAATAATGTTTTATTGTATAATTATGATTTGTGTTATATTTAAATATATATTGCAAGTAATTTATTTCATTGCATATTTTTTTGAAGTTCAAATATGGAAAATGCTATGAGCAAAGCTGAAGTTTGCATACCCGACAGTGGTACAACGCACACTATCCTCCGAGATAAAATATATTTCTTGGAACTAAAACCAACAAAAACAACGGTGAATACAATATCAGGTCCTGTAGACTTGATTAAAGGATGTGGTAAAGCACAATTTTTGTTACCTAATGGTACAAAATTTTTGATCAATGATGCTTTATATTCACCACAATCGAAAAGAAATTTGTTGAGTTTTAATGATATATATTCCCATGGGTATGATACTCAAACAATGAATGAAGGGAATGAGAAATATATGTGTCTTATCACATATAAATCAGGAAAGAAATATGTGATTGAAAAACTACCAATGCTCCCTACTGGATTGCATTATACACATATAAGTCCCATTGAATCAAACATGGTAGTTGATAATTCTTCGATATTAACCAATTGGCATGATCGATTGGGACATCCTGGTTCAACAATGATGCGAAGAATTATAGAAAATACACATGGTCATCCACTGAAAGACCAGAAGATCTTTCAGAATAATAAGTTTCAATGTAAAGCATGTTCTCTTGGAAAACTTATTATAAGACCATCACCAGTCAAAATCCAAACTGAATCACCAATGTTTCTTGAACGTATTCAGGGTGATATTTGTGGACCAATCCATCCACCATGTGGACCATTCAGATACTTTATGGTATTGATTGATGCCTCCAACAGATGGTCACATGTATGTTTATTATCAACTCGAAATGTTGCATTTGCAAGATTACTTGCTCAAATAATAAAATTGAGGAATCAATTTCCCGATTATACAATCAAGAAAATTAGACTTGATAATGCTGGTGAATTTACTTCCCAAACTTTCAATGATTATTGTATGTCTATGGGAATCATTGTTGAGCATCCTGTTGCTCATGTACATACACAGAATGGATTGGCTGAATCATTGATTAAACATCTGCAAATGATTGCTAGACCAATGATAATGAAAACAAAGCTCCCTATTTCTATATGGGGACATGCAATTTTACACGCTGCTTCATTAATTCGCATCAGACCAAGTGCATATCATAAATACTCCCCATTGCAGCTTGCATTTGGTAAAGAACCAGACATTTCTCATCTGAGAATTTTTGGATGTATGGTGTATGTGCCTATTGCACCACCGCAACGAAAGAAAATGGGACCTCAAAGAAAGGTTGGAATTTATATCGGTTATGATAGTCCATCAATCATTCGATATATTGAACCTCAGACAGGCGACGTGTTCACAGCACGTTTTGCTGATTGTTATTTTAATGAGGAAATCTTTCCAATGTTAGGGGGAGAACAGAAACATACCGAAAAAGAAATTACATGGTATGTATCATCATTGTTACATCTGGATCCAAGAACAAAACAATTTGAAAAAGATGTACAACAAATTGTACACTTACAAAGAATAGCAAATCAAATACCAGATGCATTTGCAGACACAAAAGGGGTAACTAAATCATATATACATGCTGCAAATGCCCCTGCTCGAATTGAAATTCCAAAGAAACAAATGGAAGATACTCATGATGTCATTAAACGCCTGAAGCGTGAAAGGCCAGTCGGTTCCAAGGATAAAAATCCTCGAAAAAGAAAATTCATAGAGAAACACGATGATCACAAAATAAAGAATGATGTTTCTGAAGAAACACATGATGATCACAAAATAGAGAATGGTGTTCCTGAAGAAACACATGATGATGAAAATGTTCTGTCAGAACCATAAACTGACGAGAATCATGAAATCTCTATCAATTATATTAATACTGGAAAAATATGGAACCGAAAAGATATAGATGAAATTGATGATATATTTTCTTATAATGTGGCAATCGACATCATAAATGATAACGAAGATCATGAACCAAAATCTTTTGGTGAATGTAAAAATCGGCAGGATTGGATAAAATGGAAAGATGTCATCCAGGTTGAATTAAATTCGCTAAATAAACGTAATGTTTTTGGACCTATAGTCCTTACACCTGAAGGTGTAAAACCTGTTGGATACAAATGGGTTTTTATTCGAAAGCGAAATGAGAAAAATGAAATAGTAAGATATAAAGCTCGACTTGTTGCACAAGGTTTTTCTCAAAGGCCTGGAATTGATTATGAAGAAACGTATTCTCCGGTGATGGATGCAATTACGTTTCGGTATTTGATTGGCTTGGCGGTATCTGAAAATTTAGAAATGCGTCTTATGGATGTTGTTACAGCTTACTTATATGGATCACTTGATAGTAATATATATATGAAAATCCCTGAAGGATTTAAGATGCCTGAAGCACAAAGTTCAAAACCCAGGGAATGTTATTCTGTGAAATTACAAAGATCATTATATGGGTTAAAGCAATCAAGTCGAATGTGGTATAATCGACTAAGTGATCACTTGATGAAAAAGGGATACGTAAATAATTCAATATGCCCTTGTGTTTTCATTAAGAAAACAACATCCGGATGCGTAATTATTGCTGTATATGTTGATGATTTAAACATCATTGGAACGAATAAAGAAATTCAAGAAGTTGTGTCATACTTGAAGGAAGAATTTGAAATGAAAGATCTTGGAAAAACCAAGTATTGTCTGGGTTTACAAATTGAACAAAAAGAATGTGGAATGTTTGTTCACCAGACAAATTATACAGAAAAGATCCTTAAACGTTTTAATATGGATAAAGCAAATCCTTTAAGTACTCCAATGGTTGTTAGATCATTAAACATAGAAAAAGATCCATTCCGACCATGTGAAGATGATGAAGCTATTCTTGGTCCAGAAGTACCATATCTAAGTGCCATCGGTGCCCTTATGTACCTTACAAATTGTACAAGGCCTGATATATCTTTTGCCGTGAATCTGTTGGCAAGATTTAGCACATATCCAACAAAGAGACACTGGAACGGAATTAAACATATATTCCGTTATCTACGAGGAACGACAGACTTGGGACTTTTGTATTCAAAAGATGCTAATCCAAGTATAATTGGTTATGCTGATGCTGGATACTTATCTGATCCACACAAGGCACGTTCCCAAACTGGATATGTATTTACTCGTGGAGGCACTGCAATATCTTGGCGTTCTCAGAAACAAACGCGTGTAACAACTTCATCAAATCATGCCGAGATTATTGCACTACATGAAGCAAGTCGTGAATGTGTGTGGTTAAAATCAATGACCCAACATATCCAAATTTCATGCGGATTATCATCTGATGAGAAGCCTGTGATACTATATGAAGAGAATGCTGCATGTGTTGCTCAAATGAAAGAAGGATACATAAAAAGCGACAGAACTAAACATATTCCTCCTAAGTTCTTCGCATTCACTAAGGAGCTAGAGAAGAATAAATATATTGATGTTCGTCACATTCAATCAAGTGAAAACTCATCAGATCTCTTCATAAAGGCACTTCCTACGTCAATATTCAGAAAGCACATATATAATATTGGGATGCGCAATCTACGAAATTTGTGAAGAATTGTTCGTGTCAACATGAGGGGGAGTTTACGTGACTGCACTCTTTTTCTCTTACTATGGTTTTTATCCCAATGGGTTTTTCCTAGTAAGGTTTTTAACGAGGCAGTATAAAAACACGTAATGAAGACAATCATCATCACAAGGGGGAGTGTTGAAAAATATATTTAAAATGTGAGTATTGAATATTTGAATGTTGAATATTTGAATGTTGAAAATAAGAGTTGTAAATATTGAAAATTAGTGTGTGATGATGTAGGTAATGATGTATTTTATTTTTGGATTATTTGTAAAAATTTCCTATAAATAGATCTCTCATTTGTGAAGAAAATCACAATTGAGTAGAGAGAAAAATATTATAAAGTGTGTAGTTTGGTAAATTTTGAGAGTTTGAGATTTTTACTTTTTACCATAAATTTTTACTTTTTCACAACATAATCTACGGTTTTTTTTTTTGGAATAAATTATAAAGTGGAGTGTGTTGTGTGCGCGCGAGCATAGAGTCGAGGTGACACTTATTTAGTAGATATGATAAAACATATCAAAATTGTATATCTATTAGGTGAGCGCTACCTCAACCAGTGGTGAAACCATGTTTTCATTTGTACTCGGGCTAGAATTTTCTAAGCTATGTTTCAGCCGGAAAAAAAGAGACAAACTTTATGTATAAAAAATATCGGCAAAAAACAAGTTACCCCGGGCTACCGTCCAGGCGGAGCAACACATGGATCCGCCCGTGAACTCAACCATGGATACATATGTATGAACGATTAGTGAACAACCTATAAAAAAAACTATATATATATGATATTGTTGTAATATTTAATTAGAATATGATAACTCTAGAGCACTCTTACAAATTCTTGAATATTTTAATATAAATTGTGAAACAAGTTAATATGTCCAGCTGTCTAAATCCATTTGATAAAATCAATGATTGGGTTCATAAGAGGATCGGAGATGGACACAATTCAGCCACGCAACAGAGAATTTGAAAATAAAAATTGATTAACATATTTTTGTTAATGACTAAATTAAGGGAAAAGCGGGTTTTTGATCTCGAATAATATGGACGAAGAAAAAATAATCATCTTGTTCATAGAAATGTCCGATTTTAAAGAGAAATTGTGTGCCGTTTTCCTTTATATTTTAAAAGGTGATCAAAATGGTTTTAAGCTCAACAGACGAAAATGGTAAACATCTGATGATTTCGCCAAATTTTCAAAAACATGATTTTACAATTTTTTATATATGTTGCATGTGGTTACTTCATATATATATATATATATATATATATATATAGTGCAAAAGACTTACATATAAGCTGGGGACTGATTAAATTTCGCATCCCTTGAAGCCATTGGAAATGGAGGAAATGGCGAAATCGGAACAATCTTCGTTTGCTTGCTGGTAACAATCACCAACACAGCCACAAGTGCCGAAGCAAACAACAAGAATCTCAACGCAACTTCAAGCAATGCAAAGTACTTGGTCGGCACCGCATCCCCCGAAGTTTTCGCCTCCGGTGGTGGCGCCGCCTTCTCGGTCGTCTCTGTGGTCGCCATGGAAAATTTGTGGGTTTTTTTTTTTTTTTTTTTATCTTTTCGTTTCTGAGTTGTTTCACTCTAAATTTAGTTGGATAATGTAAAGTTGGTGTGGAAGATTTTATGGTTATGGGATAAGAGTACATGTGTATTATATATAATGGGATATGTTGTGTTGATTTATTTGGTTTAGAGTTTTCTACACGCCAAGCTAATGTTTTAAATGAATATAATATATTGATTTCATTTTAAATTTGATAGGAACTTTTATTTTTTTATTCTTTTGGATTAGGAAGTGTGAAATGTTTAGTCTAATTGAAGTAATTTTTTGATATTAGAGTATCTTTCAAACATATATATTTTGTAAAATTGACTTATCTTGAAGGTAAAAATTTGTGTGAGACGGTCTCACGGATCGTATTTTATGAGACAGATTTCTTATTTGGGTCATCCATGAAAAAATATTACTTTTTATGCTAAAAGTATTATTTTTTATTATGAATATCGGTATGGTTGACCTGTTTCATAGATAAAGATTCGTGAGACCGTCTCACAAGAGACCTACTCTATCTTAAATATGAATTGGTACATTTGATATTGTTTTCCCAGTCAGTCAAGTATTTGAAACAAAATATGTCAAAAATAATCTTCCTTCCTAAGTTTGGTATTTTTTTATTGCTTTATAATTAATTATTGGAAGAGAAATTAACGGAACTAAACCGAATATATCTTTTTGGGTAAAACCTTGTGTGAGACGGTCTCACAAGTCATATTTTGTGAGACAGATATCTTATTTGGGTTATCCATGAAAAAATATTACTTTTTATTGTGAATATCGGTAGGATTAACCCGTCTCATAGATAAAAATTCATGAGATCGTCCCACAAAAAACTTACTCATCTTTTTTTTAGTTTGGGGAATTTTTGTTATGATCGGATTTCAAATCCGAAATTTTATCTTAAATTTAAGATCTTGATGATGCTCATGTCAGATAACATAAAAATAATAATTTGTTTGGCATTTCTTGTACTCCTTTGTAATTTAATTGATAGGGTAGTTCAATTTGACCCTTAGATATAATTAATGATTACTTAACGCTAGTATTAATAAAGTTAATATATTCATTATCATTATGATCCTTCAAAGGAAGAAGTTAACTAAGCATATATTTTAATAATACATCACAATTTACAATGTAATAATTAGGTACAAAATTCTATGATCATATTTTTTTTAAAAAAAAATTGAATATAATTGTCTCGTTCAAAGGAATCTGAATATTTTTGGACGTGATTTCATAAATGAATATTTAATGCGTAATATAATATATATATTAAATATCTTCGAGGGAAAAAAATTGTTTACGAGAATCAATTTGGGCCCAATATTAGCTGTCTCAATATGGTCGAACATCATCAGTTAATGCCATTGCCAGCGGCGATAGATAATGGACACGAATTTGCTGTCTAATTAATTATATAATTTTTTTTTTATTGTCAAATGTATATGAAATAAACGTATTTCTTATTAAACTTTTGTTTAACTAACTTGTGGACAAGACAACTAATCAAACCTAACTGATGTAATTGTAGGGCAGACCTAGTAAGTATACTAGGTAAATCACCCTGATCAAATGTTATTAGATATTCTCATGAATCTCAACTATTCTTATAAGATTTTTATGTTAATATCAAAAGTTGAATATAAGTCAATCTTAAAAATTAGCTCGAAGAGTGATGATTGTCCAACTCCATATATGCAACTCACAGGGATTTTATCCAACTAATGTGAGACACACCTCTCTCACGCCCATGAATGGACATTTGGAGCGTGAAATTTACAAATGACACAACTATTGGCAGAACGAGTGACCCAACTATAGACAGTCCAACACATAACGGTGGAACTTGGGTACTGATATCATGTTAAGATTGAGATTTGAACCTAACTCAACCCCAAAATTTAGCTATATGAGAGAAGATTGTCCAAGTTCATATATGAAACTCCTATGAATTTTATTTAACCGATGTGGAACAACTAACACACACTTTCATGCATATGAATGAATGTCTGGATCGTGAAGTTTACAAATGACCAAACTATATGAGCAGAATGGGTGACCCCATTATAGATAGTACAACACATAATGATAGAATCTGGGCTCTGATATCTTGTTAAGATTGAGATTTGGATCTAACTCAACTTCAAAAGCTAGTTCAAGAGGGGATGATTGTTCATGTCTATATATGCAACTCCAAAAAACTCTGTCAAACCATTGTGGGGAATCTTAACACGCCCTCTTACTCTTAGTAATGAACATTTGGAGCATCAAATTTATAAATAACTCAATTATAGACAGAATTGGTGACCCAACTATGGACTTGTCAACACATAACGGTGGGTCCGAGCTATGATACCATGTTAAGATTGAGACTTAGATCTAATTCAATCTTAAAAGCTAGCTCAAGTAGGAAGGATTGTCCAAGTCCATATATGCAACTCCCAGGAACTCTATTCAACCGATGTGAGACATCTTAAAAGCTAGTTCTTGGGATTGATTTAGGTCCAAATCTTAATCTTAACACTCTATATTTGTTTCTTCGTGATTTTTGTTATTCATATTGTTAAATTTCAGCCTTCGTCTTGATTTTTCAGTTGATGAAAATTTTATTCATTCTTCATTATAAGTGGTGTTGTAGCATCACATGTTATCGCATTGCCACATCGAAAAAATGGCAAAAATTGCTCCAAAAAAACAAATTGATATTATATTAAAACTTAAATTTTATATAATCGAGATCAAAATCACAAAAAGACATATATAAATGGCGAAAATTGTAATTTTTCATATCTATTAGATAACAAATTGGGTCTTTAACTTATTTTTATTAGTTTGAAAATTTTGGAATTTATTTTATATTCTTATTATACTTTCTTCTCCTATTATCAGCTCGGTTTATCTCCTTGCTATTATTTTTCCTAATTTTTCGTTTGATAACCCTTTTATTATTGTTATTATATATTTGGAAACACAATATTTATATATATATGATACCCTCATAAGAGCCCGGGTCATGGATGACCCTGAATAACAAATGGATTCCCAAATCAGGGTCATTATACATGATGGATTCTTCTGAATCCGGGCAGGTGCAAGCTCAGGCTCAACTCTCCGGGCAACCAGAAGCCCATGCTCTCATATAAGCTCCCGGGAGGCATTCTACCCGGGCTACCTCGATAACCCTGTCGCACTCGAGTGCTATCTTATCTGTCAGAACTACAGATAGGGTGGCTTGACAGGAAGTCAACATCAAAGGCTCGACAGAAAAGCTATCAGAGGTAGGGTGGCTTGACATGAAGTCAACATCAAAGGCTCTGAGTGGTAGATGTACACGCAAATCGAGGTAATCCTTGTTTTTCTTCCTATAAATAGCAGATATGCATCTAATAAAAAGGATCCTGAATCTTTGAACTCTCAAGCACACATGTAGAGCCTAAAATCAGTACACGTAAATTTCATGCATTTATTAAATTATTAAATTAATTATCCAAGTTTAAAATGATTTTAGCGATGCATGTTTTATGAAATTGCATTAATTTAAATTATTTATGTTTATGTGATGCACGTTAAAATGTTTTCTCGAGTTTAGTGTTTCAGGCGATTATTCGATGTGTGATCGAGGAAAAGAAACCGCTGACGATTTTGGCAATTTTAAACATGGTATTTTATTTTAAGTTAAGGTTGGGGCATTTTAAATAATTTATTAAGTTTTAGCATTTTAAAAGCCTAAATTATTTATTTGAGTGATTTTAGAATTTCAAAACTTTTAAAATTTAGCAATTGTGTGCTTTATTTTACTCAGGGGATTTTGTAGAGGTAGCCTTGAATTAATTTTAATTAGCATGTCAAATGGGTATTAGTATTTTAAATTACACCCATTAGCCCCTAATTACTCCTAATTAAACACACACACGTTGATACTAGAATCACACCCACACACACACTTTTTCACACACTAGAACCGATAACACACACACACACATATTTCATTCACAATTTTATTAGTTTTGAGAAGAGAAAAACCTAGGGTTCTTCCACCATAGAGCAGCTGCCCCTTCCTCTGAATCTCCCAGCAAAATTTTTGTTGATTTTATTGCAAGAAAACCGTTCCACAAGCGTTCCGGATCGTCTCTCGCATCTTTCACGCTTCAGTGTCGTCGTTCGGTAACGTTAAAGATTTAAAGGCATGTATATTCTATTTTTCCTGCGTCGATCTAGTCATATTACGTGTTGCGGTGTTTTTATACGAGAAGATCCATGTGTGATGTAAGTGGTTTGAGCAGAAAAATTGTTTGATCAATCTATGCAACGTTTTTAGATCTCAGAATTTCGTTTTTTACTGTACTTTGAATTACTTCGATTTTTCTCTCGCTTTTCTGGAAAACCTTTCAACTTATGAAACGTAGAACTTTTTGATATCTTCGATTTGATATAAAATTCGAAATATTTGGATAAAAATTGAATGAGTTATGGTGTTTTTCGTGGGACTGCTCAAACTGCGTTTTCTGAAAATTATGCTATTGATGTGTTCTTGAAGTTTATTTGTTGCAGGCTTCGTTGGGAACTGTCAGGTGATCGCTGCTGTGTTTAGGTATATGGAGTATGAGTTTGGGATGAGTTTTGATGCTTCGTTTCGTGTCGATAGTCGTTGGTTGCATTAGAAATCGTAGGAAACAATTGGTGTCAAAATTGAGTTTATGGGTTTTATGGCGTTGAGTGTGGTGCGTCGTTTCTTTGGGAACGTTTGGGGCATTTTTGCGGAGTCGGGTCAGTGTCATAGTGTCCTAGGATGAGTCTCGATGGATTGGTTCACGAATCGTATTATTTTAGTTAGGAGTATTAAGATGCTAGTCACGGAATCCAGAAGACTCGGCGCCAGAGCGGTAATATTTTACCGCCCGAGCGCCACTCCTTCTATCCGAGTGTTTTTCCCAGAAGACCTGGCGCTCGAGTGGTAAAGTTTTATCGCCCGAGCACGGCCCCATCTGTGAGAGTGTTTGGGTTCTTTCTTTTTTTCAAGTTCAATAGTGAGTTCATGTCTTTTATTTTTGGGAATGTTCACACGTCATTTTAGAGCTTGTTTCGGGGTTTGATGTCATGGATATTATGATTAAAAAAGGTCAAGTCCCGAATGTTCTAGAACGTCATAAGCCACTTATTTACTTCGGGATTGAGTACGAGTAGTACGTCTAAGTATGAAAGCGTAGCACTTGTTAATGTGTTAGTATGTGTAGCAGTGGCCCCAAGCGAGATCCAACGAATCCGCCAACGCCAAGTAAGTATGTTCGACGTGCAAAGAAATACTTTTAAGTTTTTGAGGTATGCTAAATGTCTTGTGACCAAATTATGTATGAGATTGTAAAGTGGATAAAGTATGACCAGGGACCTCCACCCTGTTAAATTATGAACGGGTTTAGATCAGGATTGGAAAGCGGTAAAGTATGATCAGGGACCAATCCACCCGTTAAATTATGAATGGAGATCTCATGTATGTGGCAGTGGATCTTCCCTATCAGCCCAGTACTGTGGTTTAGTTTGATCAGGCATATTTATGTATGAGTCACTTGCTTTGAAACACACCTCTACGCAAAATGATGAAGTTTATGTATGTTCAAGTATGTGTGAAATAAGCATGTTTAAGAAAAGTTTTATATTGATGGCACGTCTATGTATGTATGTACGTATGCTCAATATTATTTATGCAAGTTCAAATTCCAGTATGTACGTTTTATTTTAAAGCTGCATGTGATTTTATTACATATTACTCGTTACTTCCAGTTTATACATGTTAAGTCTTTAGACTCGCTAGACTTGATCGATGCAGGTGAGGATGAATTTGAAGAGACGAGAGGTGGGGACCAGTGAGCTGGCTTGGACTGAGTGGGAGGCTAAACCCGAGGACCGCCATATTTTAAGTTTTATGAAATGTTCAAAATACTCTGATTTTACGTTTTGGTTTTGATCTTTAAACAAGCATTTTTTCTTTAGCAAAATTTATTATGATCCATCTTATTGCAAACACTTTTGGTTGGACAGTTTATTTATGATCAATTTGAAAGTTTATTTTATATTTAAGAAAATTTTTATTTTTCCGCAAATTTCAAGTAGTTTAAAAGTACGGTACGTTACAACACATATATTCTCACATATATTGCTTGTGTTCTTCCTTCTTCACCTGCTGACTTAAGCATCGGAGTGGCCACGCCGGATACCTCTTCGGCGCCCATTCACGAGTTCCTTTCATTGTTTGCAGGTCACGATTGAAGCCATCTACTTTGCTCATTTTCCTGAACAACATTATTGATTCGATCCGGTGGAGCACCCGACCCTGCTCATCCATCTCACTAGGATTGCATCATTGGCGTCGTCTGTGGGAACTTGAGCTCAAGACATAGATATGGTTTCCATGCAAAAGTAAGTCCGACCTTGCTCGGCACCTCAGTAAGCCCAAATCTGCTTGGCAAGCATACAAGTCCGACCAGCTCGACACTCAGATCTTATATGTGGATTTTATATGGGCTCGAAGCTCAGCAGCTATGCCAGATTGGCGTGGAAAGTGTTTGTTATGCACTCAACAGCATACGGCTATATTAGTCAACTAATTTAGCTCAACTAGATAAGTTTCACTCTACGAAAAATAAATTCGGATTCAGTATTTCCAGGTTAGTGATTTGGTTTGTAATAAACTAATATAACAGGATGAGTAGAAAGGTTAAAATTCCGGGAGACACGAGGCCCCGACACATTCTTTGAAGTCCGGGAGACACGAGGTCCGGGCACATTTTTTAAAGTCCGGGAGACATGAGGCCCCGACACATTATCTTAAGTCCGGGAGATATGAGGCCCCGACATCTTATTTAAAGTCCGGGAGACATGAGGCCACGACACATTATCTTAAGTCCGGGAGATATGAGGCCCCGACATCTTATTCAAAGTCCGGGAGACACGAGGTCCCTACACATTATCTAAGTCCAGGGCTCTGTACCCTGGCTCGGGGCTCCGCACCTCGACCAATTTAAGTCCAGGGCTCCCCACCCTGGATCGAGGCTCCACACCTCGACCATTATCTAAGCTCAGGGCTCCGTACCTTGGCTCGGGGCTCCGCACCTCGACCAATATTCGCCCAGGACACTACATCCTGGCTCGGGGCACCACACCTCGATCATTCTCAAGTCCCGGGACATGCTCCCCGGCCCAAGGCTCCGCACCTTGATTATTCATAAGCCCAAGGCACTACACCCTGGCTCGGGGCACCACACATCAACCATTCCCAAGTCTCGGGACATGCTTGCCGGCCCAAGGTTCCGCACCTTGGTTATTGATAAGCCCAGGGCACTACACCTTGGCTCGGGGCACCACACCTCGACCATTCCCAAGTCCCGGGACATGCTCCCCAGCCCAAGGCTCCGCACCTTGGTTATTGATAAGCCCAGAGCACTACACCCTGGTTCGGGGCACCACACCTCGACCATTCCCAAGTCCCGGGATATGCTCCCCGGCCCAAGGCTCCGCACCTTGGTTATTGATAAGCCCACGGCACTAAACCCTGACTCGGGGCATCAGACCTCGACCATTCCCAAGTCCTGAGACATGCTCACCGGCCCAAGTCTCCACACCTTGTTATTGATAAGCCCAGGGCACTACACCCTGGCTCGCGACACCACACCTCGACCATTCTCAAGTCCCGGGACATGCTCCCCGGCCCAAGGCTTTGCACCTTGGTTATTGATAAGCCCAGGGCAGTACACCCTGGCTCGGGGCACTACACCTCGACCATTCCCAAGACCCGAGACATGATCCCCGACCTAAGGCTCCGCACCTTGGTTATTGATAAGCCTAGGGCACTAAACCATGGCTCGGGGCACCACACCTCGACCATTCCCAAGCCCGGGAGACAGGAGGCCCCGGCACATTATTCAAAGTCCGAGAGACATGAGGCCCCGGCATATTATTCAAAGTCCGGGAGATATGAGGCCACAGCATATTATCTAAAGTTCGAAGAAATGAGGCCTCGGCACATTATTCAAGTCCGGGAGACATGAGGCACCGGCATCTTATTCAAAGTCCGGAAGATATGAAGCCCCGACATATTATCTAAAGTCCGGGAGACATTTGTCCTCGACACATTATTCAAGTCCGAGAGACATGAGGCCCCGCCATCTTATTCAAAGTCCGGGAGATATGAGGCCCCTGCATATTATCTAAAGTTCGGAAGACATGAGGACCCGACACATTATTCAAGTCCGGGAGACATGAGGCACCGGCATCTTATTTAAAGTCCGGGAGATATGAGGCACCGACATATTATTCAAAGCCCGGGAGACACGAGGCCCCGGCATATTATTCCATGAGACATGAGGCTCCGACACCTCATCCCATCTATGGGAGGCATGAAGCCCCGATGCTTTTATAAAACAAGATTGATTATCTCTTTGGGAATCCAAGCATGACTGATCGGGACAGCGAGTATGACTCTAGCCCGACTATTTAAGGGATGGGTGATGATATCCTCATAAGAGCTTGGGTCATGGATGACCCGGGATAACAAATGGATTCCCAAATCAGGGTCATTATGCATGATGGATTCTTCTGAAGCCGGGCAGGTGCAAGCTCAGGCTCAACTCTCCGGGCAACCAGAAGCCCGGGCTCTCATATAAGCTCCCGGGAGGCATTCTACCCGGGCTACCTCGATAACAGTGCCGCACTCGAATGCTATCTTATCTGTCAGAACTACAAGGGTTTGGCGTATCAGAAAAGCTATCAGAGGTAGGGTGGCTTGACATGAAGCCAATATCAAAGGCTATGAGTGGTAGATGTACGCGCAAATCAAGATAATCCTTGATTTTCTTTCCTATAAATAGCAGGTATGCATCTAATAAAAAGGATCCTGAATCTTTGAACTCTCAAGCACACATATATTCTCACATATATTGCTTGTGTTCTTCCTTCTTCACCTGCTGACTTAAGCATCGGAGTGACCACTCCAGACACCCTTCCGACTCCCATTCACGAGTTCCTTTCATTGTTTGCAAGTCCCGATTTAAGCCATCTACTTTGCTCATTTTCCTGAACAATATTATTAATTTGATCCGGTGGAGCACCTGACCCTGCTCATCCATTTCACCAAGATCGCATCAATATATATATATATATATATATATATATATATATATAATATTTATTTATGTGTGTGTGATGCATGAAAGGAAGAATTTAAAATTAAATTTTAAAAGGAGAAAATGTGTATGTGGGATGCTCGTGAGTTACATCTTGTTTTTCTATAATCAACGTCTTGTATGATGGAGTCCTCTTGTGAATATTGTTTTGTCTGTGTGGCATTGAGGCACCCGGTAGATTACGTTTAGGCGCCCTATCTGCAACTTAATACTAAAATAGGCTCTAAGGTTCCTGAGTTTCTCTCAACCGGATTATAAATCATGCTGCTCTGATACTACTTAATTGTCACGTCTCGAGATTGATACGTATCGACAACAACATTGTTTAACAATAACACAATCATAAATAACAAATCTCGAAAGTACATAATTTTCAAGTAAGTCAATTTTTTTCATAAAACGAAATATATTTTCTCTATAAATCCAAAATAACATAATGTTTTACAATCAGAATATAAAATATAATCTAGTGAAAAACGAAACTAAACGACAACAGTCTTATTTTTCTTCACCATCCTCAAAATTAGATATGTTCTTCATCCTCAATCTTTTCGTCATTCTTATTTGAGAGTGGGTTGAAGTGAGTGAGTAATATGATCGTCACTCAGTAAATGAGATAAAATCTCCACGGTTTCAAAAACAATAAATATATAATAGTAGATTTTGACATCAATCTATTATATATTACTCTTCAAAAGAGTGACACCAAAAATCAGTAGTAAACAATAATGAATAATCAGTAAAAATTCATATTCCTACTTTCCATTCATAATTACTCCGAGCACAACATTCAATAATCAGTATCATATCTTCAAAAAAAAAAAAAAAGAAACCACAATTTTAAAATACACATATAAATATATTTTATTTTGACATAAAATATACAATTTAAAATAAAAACCCACCTAGAGAAAACAAATATGCAAAACTTTTATCAATATATATATATATATATATATATATATATATATAAGTCCACTTACCAAAAATAAGTGTACAAAACATTGTTAAAATATATGAGTCCACTTACCGATTGTAGAACAAACAGAAAATTCATCAGAATGTTGAAATGAATTTGGAATAATAAAACACATGCATAAGTCTTATATAGAGGGAGAATTATAGAATTTTGGTGTGGATTTGTGCGGGTTTAGCACACTATTTATAGGCCTCAAGAAAATTAATCACATTTTATGGTCCATTATTATGAGATTAAGGATGCATAATAATGTTTTAAGGTTGCAATTAAGAGATATTTTAACACTTTGACGGAGCGAGGAGATGGAAAAGCTTGGTTCTTACATGAAAGAGATTAACTTATATAGATGAAATTCATCTCTCCCGATATTATTTCATCTATAAAAAATGAAAGAATAAGGTTTAACGTACAACTGTAGCACATGCATTTTAAAATTTACGACAATTCGATTACGGCTAGAGGTAGTCGGTACAGTAAAAAAAGAAAGAATTAGGTTTAACGTACAACTGTAGCACATGCATTTTAAAATTTACGATAAGTCGATTGCGGCTAGATGTGGTCGGTACGGTACACCATATCGAAATTTCGGATACTGTATACCGTATCGAAAAATACCGATATGAGAAAAATGATACCGACCGAAAAGTCGGTACGCTGAAGTTTCGGTACGGTATCGATAAAAAATACCATCATACCGAAAATATATATATAAAAATCCATTCTCTTGTAATTTTAAGGTTAGTGATCACAATACTAAATAAATCCCTCGAGATAGTCAAAGAGACCACTAAAGATATATACAAAACAAATTCATCAAGACAATAAACACAAACCGCAACATGTGTCTGGAGATCCAAGACATCAATGAACACCAATAAACTTCAATCGCAACATATGTGACTTCTTCATCCGTTATCTTTGCAACAATGTGTGAGGTCATGTGATTTCTGAAGCCTGTCAGCTTTTTAACAAGTCAAGGCCCAGCATCCAGTCCGCTAGCTAACTGTAAGGTTATGCGACAGAGATAAGACTTCTCAACAGTAGGGGTGGGCGTCGGTCGGTTCGGTCTGGTTTTTCTCTATAATGGTTCGGTTTTTCGATTTTCGATTTTGAATATATCTGGTCCAAAACCAAACCATTTTATTATGGTTTGGTCCCGTTTTTTGTAATACGGTTCAGTTATATGGTCGGTTATATACGGTTATATACTATTTTGTTAAGAAATAAAATTGTACATCACTTTATGCTTGACGTATGCAACACATATAAAAGAAACAATGATAGTAGATGAGTAGAACATATATAATTACAATACACTTATGACTTAACAACCTAAGCTTCAAAAACAATTTGAAATACAATTTCAATCAATAGCTCTTCAATAAAAAGATACACAGTCATTATATTCCAATTCTCAGACTCCAAAATGCACATAGATTTTGCATCTCAAATCTCAATACATTTAACAATATGGGCTTAATAACAATTTGAACTTTCAATTGTTAATATTGGACTTGTCACATGACTAAAGCCCATTTATTAGCTCGTTATACAAAAAATCATATAGTTAAATATATATGGTCGGTTCGGTTATTTAGGTTTTCTGGGGATCAAAATCGTAAACCGAACCGAAAAATCGAATTTCTTTAATTTTGAAACCATAACCGACCGAAAAACCAATAAAATCGAACCATTTAAACCTAATTTTTTGGTCCGGTCGGTTATTTCGATTTTAACCAAACTATGCCCACCCCTACTCAACAGTTTAAATTATCAACTATGAGTCGAGTTGCTTCACTTAACTTTGATTTGGACTATTCCAACATGATGAGTCCAAACAGAAGTTAAATTCTTTATTTTGGTACGGTATCAATATATATCGTTTTATACCAAAAACATACCTTATATTTTTAAGAAATTTAAGTTTATTATTTATAATTTTATATATTTTTTAATTTCTATATATATACACTATTTCGGGATTTCGGAATATACCGAAAATTTCAAATTTCATGTTGTTATCGTACCGAATATTTCGGTATTGGTATCATATTGTACCGAAAATTTCGATATACCAAAAATCATATTTTTCGATACGATAACTTCGATAATGTCGAAAATTCAGTATTTTTTTCCACCCATAATGACAAGCAATGTCACATGAACATGTTGAAAGGTACAACTTCCAATAAAATGCAATTACGAACAAAAAATATGTTTACTAACTTATAAAGGCCGAGACCTTAGAAAAATCGTTTGGTACGTGTAAAACGTAGAAAAGTTTGTTTGCTTTCGTGTCACTTATTACATTGATTTTGTAGCTTTTTGGTAAATTTCAAATCTCTCACAACTTCTCTCACTGTCCCACTTTTTTTCTCAACTTCGTTTCATTTTAATTTTTTTTTCATGATATGCTTTCAATTGTCATATTTAATCATAATTAATAATTGATTTTGTTTTACAATTAATTACAATCAATTTTATTTAAATTGACATGGTGATTTTTTCTTTTTATGTAGTTCAATAAAAATGTTATAATTAAACCAAACATTTGAAATATAAAATTATGTCACATGTAAAGCGTGTACATGGTCGTTAGTATTAATTAATAAAGAGAGGATATGAGTTGTGCTATTTTTATACGAGATAATCGTTTCGTCTGATAATTTTTCAAATTTATCTGATACTGTGTGAGGTCTATCAAATGATCAATGATCATATCATGTAAAAAGTACAGAACACCAGGTGCTTTGTTTTCAGTCATAGCAGAGGATCCAAATCCAAATTAAGGATAGTATTCCAGGTAATAAAAAAGTTTCAACCTATTTTTTTTAATTTTAAAAAAAAATTATAACTAAAACATGAATTCGGGTGGTCGGGTGGATTCCATATATGGGCTAGTTTTGTCTTTTATGCAAGAATTTTCAGCCCATATTGTTTTCAATAGCCCAACTTTTAAGAATCCCGGATTCGAATAAATTGATTTTTCCTATTTCATTTGAGGTTTATGTGTGGCAACCTTAAAATTAAATTTTTTTTTTTTTTTGGGTTTATGTTTTCTTGGTTTTATTGAGACGTCCGGAGTTTGTTATAATTAAATCTCGAAATCGAGATCACATCTTAAACTTGAAATCTGAGTGTCTTGTGCTATATGCTATCAACTCTAAGGTATAATGATTTTGATTATTATTTTTATTTTAACATTTTCTAGTCAAAATAATTTCCTATTGAAATTTTACATATGTCATTGAACGATTCGTATCCGAGTATGCATTTTCGACTTTATTATGACCATTATTTTGATTTTCCTTTGTAAATCGGGACAAGATGAGATTCTAACACGTTACATGTATATTTTTTCAATGTTTATATATTATAGAAAAAATTTATGTGAGACGATCTCACAGGTCGTATTTTGTGAGACGAGTCTCTTATTTGGGTCATCCATGAAAAAATATTACTTTTTATGCTAAGAGTATTACTTTTAACTGTGAATATTGGTAGGGTTGACCCGTCTCACAGATAAAGATTCGTGAGACCGTCTCATAAAAGACAAACTCATGTATTATTTCGAATTAAATTTTGTCCATCGAATAAAAAGTTATGATTACTCCAAGCGTATCTGGCATTGTAGCTTTAAAAGTTACGTGCTTTAGATTCGATTTCCAAAGCAATTCCAAGGTGAATTCATTTTGTGTATTTTAAGGTTACGTGAATTCTCATTCCACGTAAGATAGAACTGAACATGGCGGCGATGTTGAACTATATTAAATATTTAAACAAATAGAAAAATCATATTTCTCTTAAAATCTTGATTTAGTTATCTAAACACAACAAGAGGATATTTCGAGGTTCATTTTATGTAATAAATAAAATAAGTCAGAGAAAACGCTTATCTATGAGATAAAAAATTACCTGATTCTGATATCACTGTTAACGTTCTTTAAAAATAGAACTTAAATGAAACCAAATTTAAAATTTCACCGTTGCTCTTGAGTATAATCGAACTTTATAATGTTAGTCGTGGATAGAACATCTGTCTTATTTCATACCCATCCACATAACCAGGAATTTTTAACCTACCAACAATTTGCCAATCTATCCAATCCATCAAACAAATAGAACTTTAGTATTTGCTTGTCTACTATTTAGGCAGAATATCGTCACCCATTCTTACTAAAAAAACTGAAAGAAATCCAATGCCCCGAAACCCTAAGGGTTCCTCCGCGCCCAACTCATAATTGACGAATTCGTAGGTTCATTTTATATCTCAAATAATTAGCACTAGACATAAGACAATTATTTGATTTAAAATAAGATATTCAATATCTTTTCGAGAATATAATCAACGTAACTAGTAGGAAATTATATATGTGTGTGTGTGTGTGTGTGTGTGTGTGTGTGAACGACGAATGCCAACTACAATGGACAAGTTCTTAATTGATTTACAACATAGTCTAATTTGTCATCTTGCAACTCTCTCGTAAAGTTAGAACTCGCGATGCATTGACATGTTGGCCACTTGCACCACCATGTTTCACATAGAATATATACCAATTCCAATATTTTTATCCATACACATGTAAACATGAATTTTGTTAAAAAAATAAGTTGTGTACACAGTTAGAATCGATAAAATAATGAGTTTTTTTTACTCATTTAGAATCGATAAAATAATGAGTTTTTTTTACTCATTTAGAATCGATAAAATAATTCGAACAAGTTACGTAACGAACAAAATTATTTTTCAATTACCAATTAGAATGAATGAAAAATTAATCGAATTCGAATTTTATCGAGCGAGAAGATTGAATCAAAAAGATTAATATAGATTATTATTATTATATGTATATATATATATCAAAAAGATTAATATATATTATTATTATTATATTATTATATGTATATATATATATTAAAAAAATGATGGCGCCTCAATTGACTTGGCCGAAACATTAAAGAGGTGCCATGACTTGGCCAAACATTGAGTACTTTTATTAGGGAAATGATGAATCATTTCATGGAGATGCATGTCTCTTGATTCAAGGTTTTTCATCTTTTATAAATATGATTCATTCATTTGCATTCAACACACAATTTTCTACTCTTCTTCTTTACCTTCTAATTTTAGTTCTATATGCGAATTTTTAAGTATTAGCGCTTAAAATTCAAAATTTCAAGATATAAAATCTTGAGTTTGGATTTTCTAAACTTATACACTTAAATTAAAATTTTGTAATTAAATTCGAGAGTTATCTTTTCTAGTTTTGAGTTTTTTAAGCATTTGTGCTTAAATCCAAGTTTTTCAAGATTTAAACTCTTGAAATTTGATTTTTAAGTAACGCTCAAAATTCGAAATTGAAATTTTTTTATATCATCTTAATAGTGTTCTAAACATTTTCAAAGTTCGTGCGATTTTAAAATTTGTAGAGCTACTATTTTGAAACTGTACTCGTTGTATATTTGGAAACGACTTGCCAACAACCGTGAGCATCAGGACGGGGCAATATCGTTTTAAGAAAAAAGAGTCTAACTCTTGTCTCGACTACTTTTTCGCTGCCATTTGGTTCACTCATTTCTATCCCATGATTTCCCAATACAAATAAAAAATACCAACCAGCAAATTTAAATAAAAAAGCTGACATCAAAATATTAATGTTAAATAAAATATTCAAAATAGATAAGCTTAAAAGGGAAAATTCAATCCTATATAATGTGAAACTCACATGATTTATGTAGACCCCAGAAGAAAAAAACTACGTATATGGCCAAATCTTGACCATTCTTTTCCACGATAGGGTCGAAAGACCTCCTTAAACTAGAGGTTTTTCACAATCCCATATTTTTAAAAATCACAGCGGTTTTTTTTTTTTTTGCGTCTGACAATTAAGAATACTATATTTTAAAAACCATTAATTTCATAATCTACTTTACATTTTTATATTACATAAAAATTTGAAGTTCCCCAGCTCATCCATGTAACACAATCCGCCCAAGTTAGCATTATCTTAAAAACTACGATTTTAGTTGACCATCGACAAATAATATAGCAAATAACAGATCTATATTCTTGATTACGTGATATCATGCGAACACGAATACTAGAGTTTTTCCGTTTTTCAAAATATAATATGTGTATTTATTAAATATATTATAGCTTCATTAAATGAAATAAAATGTTATTTATAAGCGGCTTACAATCATTAGGTAATTTTTTTTCTCTCTTCATTTCTAGCTCTATATTTTTTCTCTCCATTTGGAACGACTTTTCATTTGAATTAGAATCACACAATTATTTATATATGAATTAATGTGAAGTTCAATTAGTGACAATTATTTTTCAGCTTTTAAAATAAATAAAAATTTATGAAAACTTATGTGTTATCTCAAAAAAACGGTTGACTAACCATAGTTCAATTTTTTAAATATCTAGTTTTTTATTTCGGTGATTTTTTGATTTATTGTCGCTCCTTGTTTTTTGAAGTATTCGATGATTTAAGGGCCAAATAAGGGGATTTTTTTATGCATTTCTTCATTTTATATTATATTATATCTTACTAATTTTGTTTTAATGATTGTGATTTCCTTTAAAGTAAAATACAGTAGATTAACCTCTTGTTTATGTCCAAATTTTTGCAATACGCGGTACTTGAATACATGTATGTTTCCTTCATCTAATTTGTTATTTTTGAAAATTAGATCCAGTTGATCTTTTTTTTTTTTTTTTTTGGAATCAAAGGCACTTGAAGAGTTGGAGGAAACTACGGTGAAGAATCCAAAATTGATCAGATTCCAAAAATGCAATGTGGACTCCCTAATTTTTCTATATATACAAGAAAATGGAGAGGTACAAACTGAAAACTTTCTTGTCGATGTTTTGAAGAGCAAACTAGAAGTGGGTAAGATTGTGAACACTCTTGAAGAAGCTTATTTATTGTATTGTCAATACGCACATGCCAAGAGATTTAGTGTAAGAAAGGGTGAACAATGATGTTTTTCCCATAATGATGAACTTCAATCAAATGAATTCAATTGCTCATGTGAAGGTTTGAAAGATGAAAAATGATCTAGTAAAAAGATTGCACTTTAACAAAAACTGCTCAATAGAACTAACTGTAAAGCCAAATTGAAGATTTCAAGAGAAAATAGGGGTGAATGGAGCGTGAGTAAGATTTGTGGAGCTTAACTATGAGCTGTTTGCACACGATCAAATCCACTTGTTAAGATCGGCACACAATATATCACAGGCAAAAAATTCTACTCTAGAACCTATGGTAAATGCTGGAATATCTGTCTCTGCTGCTGTTTCTTTCATGGAAAACGAAGCATGTGGGTCAGAAAATTTGGGTTTTATTAGAAAGGATGCATATGATCATATGATTCGACTGAAAAAACATACCAAAGTTGAGAATGGAGATACCACTGCACTTACTAAATATTTTATAAATTTACTTTTAGTGGAACGTGCAATTGGATGATGACGATAGGGTGAATGAACTTTTTCTTTAGGGACTATAGAAGTGCGGTTGATTATGAAAATTTTGGTGATGTGTGAGGCCCGGGGCCGAAGAGGGCGGGGGGTCATCGCCGGTGCCATGAGGCTTGCACGGACAATGAGCGGCTCCTGGCAGGCTTCTAGGTGGAGGGAACATGAACGAACCGACCCCACACCGGAATGAGAGGGATTCCGAGACTGTTCAATGTAATGGACTGTACAGTTGAAGATGGCTTATAAGATTTGATTGGTACTACTCATATCACAAAGGTGCATCTTCTTTTCGGTAGCTCATCACATAAGAACTCCAAAGTTAAGCGTGCTTGACTTGGGGCAATTTTGGGATGGGTGACCTCCTGGGAAGTTTCCTAGGGTGCATGTGAGTGAGGACATAAGCACGCTGGAAAGACTCGTCTTGGTACAGTGAGGACAGTCGTCGAATCTGGGGCTTTACAGTTGGTATCAGAGCCGACCTCTCTTAGTACGGTGTGGTTCGGGGACGAACCAAGCGGAAGCTGGTGGGCATGCGAGGCCCGGGGCTGAAGAGGGCGGGGGGTGATTGCCGGTGCCATGAGGTTGCACGGACAATAATGAGCGGCTCCTAACAGGCTTCTAGGTGGAGGGAACATGAACGAACCGACCCCACACCGGAATGAGAGGGATTTCGAGACTGTTCAATGTAATGGACTGTACAGTTGAAGAGGGCTTAAAAGATTTGATCGGTACTACTCATATCACGAATGTGCATCTTCTTTTCGGTAGCTCATCACATAAGAACTCCAAAGTTAAGCGTGCTTGACTTGGGGTCATTTTGGGATGGGTGACCTCCTGGAAGTTTCCTAGGGTGCGTGTGAGTGAGGACATAAGCACGCTGGAAAGACTCATCTTGGTACAGTGAGGACAGTCGTCGAATCTTGGGCTTTACATGATGTCTTGTCGATTGATACAATATATATAATAAATAAATATACTTTGATATGTGCTCCATTTGTTGGTATAAATTACCATATGCAGAATGTGATGTTTGGCTTGGCCTTTATGTCAGATGAAACCGAAAGTTATTTTGAATGGTTGTTTACAACATTTCTTGATTCTATGATGGAAAGTAACCTCAAACTATTTTTTTAGATCAATGTCAAGCCATGATGAATGCCATCAAAACAGTTTTTCCACATTCACATCATTGTTTATGTCAGTGGCATATAAATCAAAATGCTCCTTCACACTTTGGAAGTTTAAATGGAGATTCAGCTTTTAAACAGCTATGGTATAAATGCATGACTTATTGTGAATCTAAAGATGAATTTGAGGCCACATGGAAATATATAATTGCTACATATAATTTGGATGATCACAGATGGTTGAATGAAATGTACAGACTCAGGGAAAAATGGGCTACTGCCTTTATTAGTGGAAGGTTTAGTGCGAGACTTTTGGCTACTTCGAAGAGTGAGGCCAGAAATATGACTTTGAAAAAGGCATGTAACAAAATGAGCTATTTGTATGAATTTGTGATGAATTATGCAAAAATTCAAAATAATTGGCGGAATAAGGAAAAGACAGAGGATACTCGTTGTCGTCATGGTAAGCCTACACAGATTTTGAAAAATCATCCATTGTTGATTAATGCTGCTGAGGCTTACACGATTTTCAAATAACAATTATTTGAAATTGAATTGGTTAATTCTTTGAATTGCAAATTTGTTGAACCACCATCTTGTTTTGGCAATGATTGGAATTGGATTGAGGTCAAAGTAAAATCTCATGATGAAAACTCGAGGGTTAGACATGTGGTGTTCAATAAGCAGAGTCATGAAATAAAATGTAGTTGTCATAAGTTTGAGACAATGAGGATTTTGTGTAAGCATGATTTAATGATGTTTAACAGTATGGATGTCACTGTTTTGCTCAACAGTTATATTGTGAAAAGGTGGATGAAGAATGTAAGAAATAGAGTTAAAATATGATTTTGGAGAAAGTTGCACTGGTGGTGGTGATGATCATGTATCTGAGATGATGTTTGTCAACCAAATAATGAGATCGATGTATGATATAACTCAACTGAGCAAACCTCATTAGAATGCGAGAAAAATATCATATAGATTGGTTGATAAGATGATGAGACATCGTGTAGATGATGAGACATCGTGTGATGATATTACAAGTAATGGTTATATGGATAAAGTATGCATACGTAACCCACTTACTGTTAAAGCAAAAGAAGTTACAAATGCAAATATCACACGACACTGAGATACTCAGAGAAACAAAAGAAAAGAAAAGAAAAGGGAAGGGAAAACTAAAATTTCAAATAAGTTTTCATTTCATATACTTATTATATAGTTAATCTACTTTTAAGTTTTCATTTGTTGATATAAAGTTTTTATGCAATTATTTCGTTTTATGTGTTCTAATTTTGTTTTGATTCATCAAATGATCCTTAATTTCCTGACAGAATGAGATTTATTGTCCAAATCTTCAAAAAATTTTCCATTTGAATAATAAACTTTCATATGATATATTCCATCAACCCTAATGCTTATTTTGGTACATTCTTATTCTTTGTTATATGTATATTTTTAAATAAATATCCTTATTTATTTAAGAAAAATATTTTGAAATCCCTTTTAATCATGAATATAAACACCCAACACTTTCTTTGAAAATACAAAAGAGGAAATCTAATATTCAATATCCGTGCATGGTTCAGCACTGGGCTAACAAGGATTTAAAAAAATTGATATTGAGCTGAAAGATGCGATCGTAAAATAGAGCAATTCGGTTGAAGCTTTTATTCCGTGGAAACTTTTTTCAGGAAATAGACAGCGGAATAAATGATTGGGGCTCAAATAAATTTGAATAGATGTGAAATCATTTTAAAATGTAAAAAAACGAACCATAGTTAATCAATTGCTTTTAATAAATAAGTTTTCATAAATTTTATTTATCTAAAAAACTGGAAAATAATTGCCAATTGACAGCCTAGAGAACGGTCAAGAGCAGTGCCCCTAGGGCATTATCGACAAGACCCTCTATGTCTTATCCTATGTATTAATTTCTAGAAACCGTTGTTTTTCAATAATTTTTGGTCAAAGCAGCCCCAATCATTTTTTCAAACGAGACCAGACCAGTCCAACTAACTGGCTTATTCACATGAATACAAACAAAGACAAAGATCTCTCTGGGTTTCTGTCTTTGTGTAACTAACTTTGTTTAAAATTATAAAAAATAGATCTTTTGTTAGACGGTCTCACGAATCTTTATCTGTGAAACGAGTCAATTTTATCCATATTCACAATAAAAAGTGATATTCATAGCATTAAAAGTAATATTTTTTCATGGATTACCCAAATAAGAGATCTGTCTCACAAAACACAATCCGTGAGACCGTCTCACACAAGTTTTTGCCAATTATAAATATGATTTCAAAAGTGCTTTTCTTTTTATTTTTCCTTATCTTCCCACCTATTTTATTTTATTATATTTATTTTAATAATTTTTCAAAAACTTACATAAGAATTTGAAGAACATTGCGGAGAATTCCAAACCATATATAGTACTGGTCGACATGTGTGAGTATGTGTCCACATTTGATATAAATAAATACATCTTATCCAAGTACCAATGATGACAATTACAGTATTTTAAATGATGTGATAATATATTTAAATTTTACACATACTAATTTTAACTTTCACCACCTTTTTTCCAAAACTTTATATGGTTAATCCTATAGTCCATGACTTCATATGATAAAATATACATCCCCTCATTAAAATTTCAAGTGAAATATAATGATTTAATGATGAAATAATGAGAAATTCCAAAAATAATCTTGTTAGACAAGCATTTGGTTCTATTACAACTTTTTGTACATTTAATTTATTTTTCTCGAATTGCTGATTTGACATCAGATATAAGTAACACTGTTGCAACTTTGTTGTACTTGATTAGAATTTGAACGATAAAAAAACACATTGAATTGAATAATCTTCACAATGAAGATTCAAAACATATATGTGGGGATAAATATCCGCGTTTATTTTCATGTTACAAATACTATTATATTTACCTCGATAAAAAAATATTTGGATATTAAGCTTTGAGGGCGCGCACCTTTTTTTGTGTTCGCCTCAAGTCTGTAAATTTCATGTTCACCATTATTTGCGAAACTAGAAAGAAATACGCAAAAAAAAAAAAAAAACTCAAATTAATATAATAAGCTCAAAATTTGATCAATTAGATGATTATTATTATTTTTTTTTTTGTATAAACCAACTTAGAAGGCCAATTTTAGAAGTTAATTAAACTCCATACAAATCCAAGATCGACATTAATAATTGACGGATGCATTACGTAACAGTATAGTATCCACACTTTAAATTCAACTGGGGACCAAACGAATTCCTTTTTATGGAAAATTCCATTTATTGTGCTTATCCATCGGTTGGAAATAGAAGCCAGAATTGGTCTATTGAACAAAAGTTTGGAAAGTATGTATCTTGTGAGACGGTCTCACGAATCTATATCTATGAGACGAGTCAATCCTACTGATATTCAAAATAAAAAGTAATACTCTTAGCATGAAAAATAATATTTTTTCATGGATGATCCAAATAAGATATCGGTCTCACAAAATACGACTCGTGAGACCGTCTCACACAAGTTTTTTCTATGTTTGAGATATCCGACCAATATGAAAGAGATCCAACTAATTCTAATTTATGATATATTCTTGAATTTTTATTTTTTTTCAAGAGTTCCAGCTAATAATATAAATATGAAAGGTTTAAAATAATACAACACATTCGACTAATCAATTCCAACTATTTTCATATTCACGTGTTTGTCTTCACAAAGATTTTTTTGCGGTATTGACTATGAGATCATATAATTAGAATTATATGTATATTTGATTTTAATGAGGTAAGAAAATCACAGGTTATTTAAATATTAGATCTTATTAACGTCGCACGCATTCCAGTTTTAAGGAAGATCTCGTTTCTTCTGAGTTAGTTATGATATATATACGTATGATATATATACACACACTATTATTACGTATGAAACTCTTATCGACCCAAAAATGAAAGTATGAAACGTGGAACTCTTATGTTAGGTTAAACGTATACATTAGGTTGTTGATGCTACATCGTTTGATTTAGTCTGTTATCGATTATTGAATATTTCGTTTGTCGATTTACTAAAAAATTTAAATCATATGACAACTGAAGTATCTCGTTCCTTCGTTATCTTAGTAGAGAGCATCTCAGTAATTTTTAGCGTTTAATATTTTTGGGAAAAAAACTGACCTGAAATCTGAATGCTTTCGTTTTTGTTCAAGCTAAACTTGGCATAATTTTTTTAAAAAATAAAATAAAATTGGCACAAGTGATTCTTCAACGGGTCCATTTAAAGTTTATACGTATGTGTTACGTTCTTATATAATATTTATTATAATTAATTAGATTTATGTTCAAAGAGTAATATCATAATTTTAAAATTAATGAAGATTTAATTGTAATTTAAAATTATTACATGTTGCAGTTGGAACTGATTATATTTAAATGATGTAATATCAAACATATGAAAATAAACGAGAGATTAAAATGTAATTTTGAAATAATGAATAAAAAAAATTAGATCATGACGTTGAATTATTGTCTTTTATAAAATTATTAATAATATAGTCGAGATATTATTAAATAAAAATGAACGACCTGGCAGTTATGCGGGTTTTTTTTTAAAATATTATAAAGTAAAATAATAATTATAAAAATATTGCAAAATGAGAAAGTTTATAAAAGTATAACAATCCGCTGTACACTGCACCGGATTCATCCTTTTAAAAAAAATTAAAAAAACAAAAAATAATAAAAGTGGATGGTCACGGATTCAAAGAATCCGTGTCCATTTCGCGTCTACACCGTGTGTGTTCCCACTATAAATAGAAATGTTCCTCTCCTCAAAATCGTACCCTTTCCTTCTTTCTTTTCGACCGAAAATATTTTTTTCGGTGATAATTCTCGCATTCGGATCTTTTCTAATTCGATATTGTATTAATATTAATTGTTGATTTTATCATCCTTTTCATTTGAAGATATATCGAGAGGTAATGTTTAATTTCGTTGATAATATTATAATTATATATTAAGAACTAATATTTTTTTTTGTGTAATTTTTTTTATAATACTTGTTATTTATTTCAGATATTAGTACCGTCCGTTGATATTATTACAAGTTCCGTACAATTACGTTGGAGAAGGTAATTTAAGTAATTTTTAAATATTTTGTTTGTATTATTTATATTATATTAATATAATTATAATTTTGTACACTAACATTATATGATTAAGTATAATTTAGTTAAATATTATATTTTTAATATTAATCGCGATATTAAAAAATAGTTGGAATATTAAAAAAATAATAAATATGATATTGTGATTTTTGAAATATTTGAAGGTTAATATTTTTAAATTATATTAAATTAATTTAATATAAGAATGAGTTAATATTATTGTACTTAATACTAATGAAATTATAAAGTATTTTGTTATGTTTTTTTAAAAAAATTATATATGAAATATTGTTTAGTTACTATAACTTTGAGCACTTTAATATAATTTATATAATATTATAAAAAATTTATGTTAATGCAAAGTAATATAAGAAATTGATAATTCTAATTAAATTTTTTTATCAGACTATATATTTTGAAATAACCTACTTAAAAGTTTAATATAAATAAATTATATTAATTTTTAATTTGTGTTGTTACATACAAAAAATTTTGAAAATTATGTAATAAAATTGCACCGAGTATTTGGTGAATTCATCAGTCCTTCAGATCAAGTTTTCGGCATTCTTCTTGCGCAGCTCTTTATTTTTCTTCACTCCGTGGTATTATTTGTTAGTTATAAAGAATCTGTGATTCTCCTCCCTTTATAAATTGCATTGATCGTGTGATTATTGGAATTCCTAATTTGATTTGATATTTTTCTGTCAAATTTTAGAATTTTAGAAAATTGCGCCGAGTATCAACAATTCAGAATTTGATTTCGGAGAATTGTGCTGAGTAACAGAATTTGAGAGAATTGCGCCGAGTCTAAGTCGAATATATATTTTTTCATTCTATATTGAATTATTTTATGTATATTATATCTGATAATTTTTGTAATTAATTGCAGATATTAAACTCCGGTAGCTCATTTAATTACAAATTCCGCTGAACGACATTTGAAAAGAGTAATTTCAATAATTTCTTATATTATAATTTTATTATTTATGTTGTATTAATGTAATTATAATTTTTTTAGGTTGCATTATACTATTTTATATAATTTTTTTATATTTTATATTTTTACTATTAATTATGTTTTATATTTCGCACAGACATGAATACTGTCAAGGCCTTACTTTACGTAGGTGGCTATGTCATTATTGAAGATGGTAGGGTTGGATATAGTATCCCCGCGACCAGGCCCATTAAAATCCCCCGCTCTGCTACATTTTCTCAATTGGTGAGTTATGTGCATCGGAAGCTGGAGATCGACCCATCAAGATGCTGCATCATATTGTCAACGAAATATTGTTATAGCTCGTTGTCTCGTTACATTGAAGAGCATGTCTATATCACAGATGATGACAGTCTACAATTTATGTTTGAGTTGCCGACACTGGATTGCATGTGCTTGTATGTTGATTCATCGCCAGTGTTACAGAACGTAAGTGATTACGATTTTGATGCATTCATGCCAGTAATAACACAAGGTTTGGGAACAGTAGGTTTGAATGAAGCGGGACCTTCTATGCATCACGTCGATGAACAGTCAGCTCAGACCTACTCTGGGATCGACACTGGTCCTTGGGATCACCATATCACGACTCACACTGAAGAAGACTATGCATGGGGGATGAATAGAACACGAGAATTGGATTTTACCTCAGGAGTTGGGATCATCATATCACGGTTCCATCAGGAGTTGATGTTGCATGGGGTTCTAGTAGAACATGCCAATTGGATTTAAATTCATGGGCTCCTGAAGAAAATACCACAAATGTCAGAGAATTTGATAATTCTGCTGAGGCTGCAAATATTCCCACCCCGATTACAGAACACATGGATGAGCAAGATGATTTATTTGGGGACAGTTCGCATCATGTCATTAATAGCGATGATGATTTTTATGCTACATCAAGTAACGGAGAAGATGATCAACAGTTTGAGAATGCAAATGAAGGGACATCGGCGGGTGTGTTAATGTCGGGAGCAACAATGACAGAGAACATTCATATTGCACCAGAGCAAGATTTACGTGAAATTCCCCAATTTTTCAATGAAGTCTACGACGAACAAATTCCAGATTCATTTGGTATTCCTTCTTCTTCACGAACAAACTTTTACAATCCTGAAAGGCCAGAGCTCGGTGTAAAAATGGTTTTTAAGAGCAAAGGTGATTTAATAGCTTCAGTGAAGGATTTTTCTGTTCGGGTTTTGAGACGTGAATATATCGTTGTCCAAAGTTCTTCGACAATTTGGAAGGTCAAATGCAAGAACTGGTCCGAAGGTGGCAACTGTGGGTGGGGACTTCGAGCATCATTCAAAAAAGTTTAGGCTACTTCATGATCACAAAATATGGTGATGATCACACATGCATGTCAACCCAATTCGGTATAGATCACCACAACCTTGATGTAAACATGATAGCCATCACACTTTTGGGAATTGTGCGTTGTGATCCTGCATATGAGATCAAATATGTACGAGAAAGTATTAAAGAAAAATATGAGTATGATATATCGTACGCTAAGGCATGGCAGAGTTTGAAACGCGCAGTGGAGGTAATCTATGGCACATGGGAAAGCTCTGCAACTGTACTTCCTAAATATATGGGAGCTTTGTCGAAGTACAATCCAGGAACTATTGTAGAATGGAAGCATCTTCGACCGTATGACCATCCACATAAAATTTTGAACTTCGTGTTTTGGGCCTTCAAACCATGTGTAGATGGTTTTCGACATTGTCGCAACATAATCAGCGTAGACGGTACCCATATGTACACCAAATATAAGCACAAACTACTCATAGCAGTAACTTTGGCTGCCAACAACCAGGTTTTTCCGCTAGCATTTGCGCTTGTTGATGAAGAGAATTATGAGTCCTTGCATTGGTTCCTCAGTAATGTTGCACGACATGTTACTAGAGGGTGTAATGGTGTGTGCCTTATATCTGATAGACATGCGGGTATAACAAGTGCAGTGCAAGATCTCCCTGACTTCAAGCCTCCTCGTGGTGTTCATCGTTTTTGTTTGAGGCATGTTTGCTCTAATTTCAACAGCAAGTTCAAAAACATTCACTTGAAAGACTTATGTTGGGAAGCAGGGATACAACACCAAGTATCAAAATTTAATGCGACAATGGAGGCAATTAGAACAAATAATGCAACAGTTTTCATCTATTTGTCAAACATTCAAAAAGAAAAATGGTCATTGGCTCATGATGGGGGATGGAGACGAGGGATAATGACGACGAACATGTCTGAGTGCATTAATGGTGTATTGAAAGGGGTTCGACGTCTTCCAATAACGGCAATAGTGGAGCTGACATTACAGCGATGCGTGCAATATTTCATTCAACGGCGAGCGCGAAGTGATAAGATGCTGGAAAAAAAATCAACCATGGACCGACTTTGCGTACTCTAAATTTGATATGTGGTCAAAAAAGTCAATTGAACATCGAGTTGTAAGATTTGACCAAAGGGATAAAACAGCATCCGTCGCGACAGGAGGAAGACCTGGTCGGCAACATCACGTACAAGCTGTCAACATTTCTACGCGTGATTGCACATGTGGTAAATTCACAATATTTGGAATTCCTTGTTCACATGTTATATGTGCAGCAAAATAGTTTGGTTTGAATCCTGCACAGCTTGTACAACCATGGTTTACACTTAGCGAATACGTGAACACATACGATGGAAGATTCTACCCTATTCATGATGAACAATATCGGGATGAACCTACATTTCCAATTACAACACAATAGTGTTCGTCGACAAAGGAGGCATGCTGGTAGAGATCGCAGGACACGCATAAGAAACGAGATGGATCAACCATCATCGAGGGAGAGACAACGTGGGAGGTAAAAGATCTACAATAACGTATTGTACCTTATTTTGAATACATAACATGTGAAGTTATTAATGTAATTACAAAATTGTGCATTAAAATTTTATATTTATTAATAATTGTTGTTCATTGCAGGTAGGTGCATGTGAGTAGAGCGAGTTATGGTGCCATATACTTATGTTTGGGACACAGATTTTACATTTTAATAGAAGTAGTAAATAAATAGTATTCGGCGTTTTATTGTTATAAAGATGTTTTAATATCAAGTTTGTTGACTTATTTGACTTGATTTAGGAATTATACTTATGTTTTTCATTATAATAATTTTATCTGTAAATTTATTAGTACAAGAATAATAAATCAAAAATACTACATTTAACACTTTTAAAAATTCAATAATAATTTGTATACACTATTGAAATACAAATGTTGCAGCAACAACTTCAAATGCAAATAAAAAAATTGAAAAACATACAACAATACGACGTAAGTAATTTTGCATATCTAAATAAATAGTTAATGCTGATGGTAACGATGCCCCCAGTGCCACATGGTGGTCTTCTAATCACTCTCCGTCCATGACCTAACATCTGTTCAGCATCTCCATGCGTACTTGTTTGGGCTGTAGATGTACTTGTATCGGAAATGTTCCCACCAACGTCATACCCTTCTGTCTCAGAATATTGTTGAAATGGTACGGGCGACGTGTTAAATGTAGGGCGACTATCATTCATACCCGGTCGAAAGTCACTTTGTAAAAATTCAGTAAAACTACCAGCAAACGGAGTGTAGTAACCGGTTTCATATTATGGAAAGCTTGAAAACACTGGCGGAGTAGTGTATGCCATATTTGAAGATGACGGTCCGGGTTGAGTGTCGCAACCAGCGTCATTCGATGGAAAGCTTGAAACCACTAGGCGGAGTAGTGTATGCTGGGCGTGTCTGTGACATAGATGCATATGTTATGTAACATTAATTTAATACAAGAAATTATATTTACGTACATATGTAGACCAATTGAACATGTCTTACGATAAATTGCCGGTAGTTTGCATCAATAGGATGGTAGCCAATGATGTTCGAAGGTACCACTGGAGGCGAGAGCACTATCTGTGAAATGCGATGATACCAACGAACATACTCCACTGTGATGGCGGGTGTACCAGGTATGACATAATCACCATCAATCACAAAATTATATTTGTTATTCCACATTTCTACAAAATCTGTGTGATATGTTGCCCAATCAAAGTTGTTCCGGCCTTGTCGAGTCAGTTTATTGAAATTGTCGAAGTTAGTGGCAGGTGGCGGAATACCCTTACGCATTCCAAACTGTCGGAGACACCGCTCTGGTCTATGCATCTCAACTATATGAAAATTGATCAATGCGCATGCCGACCGACATAGATGAATTCTGTTTCCATCAAGAATTCTGCCAACCTCCGGGGACTCCATATCATAAACTGTCCATAGAAACTGAAGCAAATAAAACGAAAAAAAGATTAGCAATTTGATAATATATAATTCAGACTGAATTTGTAAAAAAATTTCAAACTCTAAACAACTAATTTATATATCTACCTGCCCTTCTACCATCTTGTCAAGTATATCTCTCATTATACGGACCGTATGATGGGCCGTGTGTGTCCAAGAGAATCCGCGTCTCCACCTGCAATTTATAAAAGTACACAATATTTTCATTTAAACTAAATAACAAATAAATAATAATAAATGTTAATTATTTCTTATTAGTACCGCGCCGTATGGTGGGAATGGTAGACACAGAAGCACATCCGCAGCCTGCTCTTCTGAAATAGATATCTGTTGCGCTCTATCAGGGCAAAGAAGAGTAATTCTAGACCACACCCAAATCTGCAATAACATACAACAGAAATAGTCAAATCATAAGAAAAAATAAGTACAACAAATATAATGACCGTAGAAGTGTACAGATACCTGCAATATCTGAACGGGGCCACACAAATCGACCTTTAATTTCATTGATGTGTCGCACAACTCTCTATAAAGATATGACAACACAGCAGAACCCCAGCTATACATATTCACTAATTCTATTTCCTCAAGGAACTGCAAAAACATAAGTTTCACAGCAGCACCTTCCGAGTCCGGAAACATACATCCACGAATGATCAGTAATGCAACATAATGGGAATATTGTGCCACGTCCTCTTCAGTGCTTTGATCATTAATCATATTATTTAGGCAATGGTCTAGCAAAGCGGTCAGATAAAGATGTGCGCCTTTAATCTGAGAAGATGTAGGCGTAAAACCCAACCAAGTAGCGCATCGCTGTTGTAAGGTATGTTTGTTGTACGAGGTATCTACACCAGTGATGGGAATGCCATCAGTATTCAACCCCCAAATAAGAGCAACGTCCTGCAGAGTGATTGTTGCCTCGCCCACGGTAAGGTGAAATGTGTGTGTCTCACGACGCCATCTCTCAACAATGGCTGTAAGCAAATGATTATCATAATATTTAATAGGACCACACTGAATGACACTATAGAAGCCCATGCGTGCAAGACATAGGCGGACACGGAGGTGAATCCCAGCATTAAGCAATCTCCAAAGACATTTGTCAGACTGTCGTGGCGGAATTATTGCATCCATGTTTTCAGCGTTGATATTATTTGATATGTGTCTACCCCGCAAATACAACACATTATCCGTATTTTCAGCCATCTTGCAAACAAAAAATCATTTGTTAATAGTTATTTATTAGTAATAGTTATTTGTTATAAAATGTTTATAATAGCAATATTTATTTATTAAAAAAAATATAACATATAATTACAATAAATAAATTAGTAATACTTATTTATTATAATAAATAAATTAGTAATAGTTATAAAACGTATACATTCATTGTAATTAAATTAAGTATTCTTATTATTATACAATTAATATTATAATAAGTATTCGAATAAAAAAATTACTTCATGCAATTAATATATAAGTAAAAAAAAAATTAGGTGAGGCAATTAATATATAAGTATTAATATTATATTATAATTATAATTATACAAGTATTAAAATAATTATTATTATACAATAAAGTATTAAAATAATTATTATTATACAATAAATATTATAATTATTCCAATAATATAAATTATATTACAACTGATTCTAATAATAAAATTAATACAGAGTTATAATTTATAATTTTTGTAAATAAATTAAGTATAGTTATTATTATTACTTAAAACTAAAATTGCAACTTAGTTAAATAAAGCTATAAATTGACCAACAACAATACCAGAGCAGTAAGGTTTTTCCCTCGACAAAACCATAGCAATATTTACATATTTTACCGAAAAATTTGTTGGTACTAAATTGGTATTATTCAAGTGTTGTCAAAGTTTTATTTTCAATGATTTTTTTCTTCTAGCTAATAATTAGAATAGAAAGATTGACAGTCTTTTTTTCCCCAAATATTGTGCTTCTAAGTTCTACGTTGTGAAATTTAGCAATATATCCCTTCTCTGCTTAAATTTTTGTGTATAAATATATAACATAATCTAATTAACTTACCTTTAATTATATATGATCTACGTGGAATAATACTTATTTATAACATGTAATTCCAATAATATAATTTATAATTTTTGTAATAAAATTAAATATAGTTATTATTATTATTTTAAACTACTAAGATGCGGTCATAAAGTTCTCGGTATCACAAAAATTCTAAATTATAGTATTATAATTCCAATAAGACAATTAATAATAAAACTATTGTGATTACTTAAAACTACTATAATTAACTAACAATAATAAATATAATAAACAAAGATAATAACATTACCTCTTAATATTCTTAAAAAATGTCGAAAACTTACGCCAATGAATAAATAGAAAATTGTGAAGACCGGTGCTGGAAAAAGATGTGATCTGTGACCGAAAGAAAAAAAAACACAGAAAGAACTTGCTGAATGAATGTGAGGAGGAAGATTACCGAAATAAAAAAAATAAGGGAACTTGCTGAGCAGAGGAGTATGACCGAAAGAAAAAAAAAATTAAGTAGGAGAATGACCGAAATAAATAAAGTGAGGAGGAGTGCACGACCGGAAGAAAAAGAAATAGCAAGAGAAATTGCTGAATGAATGTGAGGAGTTCGGAGGTGTGTGCACTCATTTTAAAGAAGAGAGTAGCCACGGATTATTAGAATCCGTGGCTACGGGTTAATTTTTTAAAAAATTTAATTGAATCCGGAAATCTTTCTTCCGGATTGTAATATTTTCATAAACATCTCTATTTTGTTATATTTTAATGCATATTTTTTAAATTAATATTATTTTAAAAAAAACCCCAGTTATGCTTACCAAACACGAGTTCCCTTTCCTACCTCCTACTAGTAAGAGTTAACTAATTTGTTTGTTTTATTCAACTAAAAATAAAACAAAATAAAATCAAAATTAAAAAATAATAATAATTTAAAATTACAAATATTGCATATACATTAAAATTAATAATATTACTAAAAGAAAAATGGTTGATTAATACCAACACACCAATATAAACTAGTCACAGCATATGTTTAGGCAGGAAATGCAACCCATGGCATTAATTAAAAACATAACATGTTCACATTTTAATTAGGTTAGCATTACAAAACAAGATAAACATATTTCTTTTTTCCATCTAATTTCCAAAAGAGGAAATGTTGTATTACATATATAGTTTTGCTATCTTGTTCATCAATCGTGTCAATCTCTGTGTCCACCAATAAGGTGACAATCATATATTGAATATACAATTTTGATATGTTTCATCACATATAATAAGTGAGTGTCTTTTTATTAGTGGACACAGAGATGAACATGGTCGGTGACCAGCATATAAAAAATATACATATATAACATGCAACATTCCCCTTTTTGGATGTACAATTTGGATATGTTCCATCACATTCAATAGGTGAGTGACACATTAACGGTGTTTACATATGTATGTACGATGCGTGTGAAGCATGTCAACACACACACATATATATTGTGTTTCATTTCTCAAAATATCATTTCGATTTTAAAAATTTTAATTAGAGCAAATATAGGCATTTGAAAAGCAAGTTTTCTCCTAAAAATGGAAGAAGCAAGTTTTATCATGAATAGAAAATTTATCGGTCTGGGTTTTTAGCTATAAATGTAGTTAATATAAGATTTAAGGTACGAATTTAATAATTAAACAAATATCATATGATTACATTTTTCTAAAAGAATTTCAGCTACGGAACACAAATTTCCGGATTCTTAATTCTAAAATTGGCCTACAATTTTTTTTAATAATAAAAAAATTGGCAACTTGATTTGATTTTGAAGTTTCGGCGTAAAAAAACTAAAGGAAACAATTTCCACATTTAAATATTTTAATTAATATTAATTGTAACGCATGGTGAGAACAGACGAATGGTCAACTCATCGGACAACTCACAGAATCAACCCATCTGTCAAATAAATCTTCGAATATGGGTCAACAATTATTTAATTTAATATGATTATGCCCCATCCCTAACACCATTATTTGATTTTTCATTTCTTTTATTTTATATTATCTACTATATTAAAGTTTGGCACGTTGGCATGACATTTATTTTCTTGTTTTTTTTTGTTTTCACCCCGAATTTATATAATTACTATATTTACCCCAATTAAAGGGCCAAATTGATTAAGTTACAAAGAAAATTCGAAAAAATCAAAGACTGTACAAACACGCATACGCATACTATGTTACTGTACGTCTATTTTTTTCCCTTTAATTGTTAACGCGTACCAACGCGTTCCCATGCATTTAATTACTTTAGCCATTCCATATATTTTTATTCTTCACACCTTGGCCGACGAAATAATCAACTTAAATAATACATATTGAAAATTCGTGCATGATATTATATATATAGATGTAGGCAAAAATTTGTCTGATAAGATCTTACGAGTAGTATTTTGTGATACATATATCTTATTTGAGTCATCCATAAAAAATATTACTTTTTATTACGAATATCGGTATAGTTGACGTGTCTCACAGATAAAAATTCGTGAGATCATCTCACAAGAAACTTACTCTAAATCTACATAGAGTTATATTTGTATGATCGCTACTCCATGATTTCCTCTCTCAAATAATTATTTCTGACGCCGAGTCAGACAAATAATAACCAGTTAAGTTCCTTCATAATTTATTTTCGAGTTGATTTGCCAACTCATACAAATAATAGCCAGTTAATTTTTTTAAATATTTCGAGTAAATTTGACGTTATTTTCTTTCATCTTTCAACGGATTAATCATTAAAACTTTCACACGTTGAATTAACTAATAATTATTTAGAATAATCTAATCGTTCTGGCTAGCTAAACTTTCGATCGACTCGTCAAAGGTCGAAGGAATTTTATATTGCAGATACTTGGTTTCTGTCCCGTACGACTTATCTCTTTCCCGCAGTTTGATTTTGAAACAACTAACAAGTAAAGCCAAAAGTCGAAGAATCAAAATAGTCATATTTTCACACCTTTCCCCTATATAAACCCTTCCAAATCTTCTGGTTTTTCTCACATCTTTGCCCTCCTCAAACCCATTTCTTTCTATATACATTAAAATCTTCTAACAAAAAGAAAAGAAAAGAAAAGAAAAATGGAGTCCCAATACAAAGCAAGCAACAATGGAGGAGTGGAGAGCGGCGCAAACACAGCACATGGTAGAGAAAGTGAAGTGGCGGTGGCTAACAAGAGGAACTTAAGAGGTTGGGACTTTGTTCTGCGGCTTCTGGCTCTGGTTCTCTGCCTGACGGCGGCGATTGTTTTGGGGGTTGACAAGCAGACGACTACGATGCCGGTCTCTTTGGTTCCTACGCTGCCGCCGGTGAATGTCCCCGTCACCGCTAAATTTCACTACTTGTCTGCCTTCACGTAAGTAATATATATACATATTTATTTATTTATTTATGAAACGTAAGTGTATCATTTTATTCTCTCGTGCTTTATGGTATTAGACAGGCTGAAATTTTTTATATATTAGTTTTAGAAAATTTGGATTAATATGATGTTAATTTGATAATTCAATTTAAAATATTAAAAAATTTGAAAATTTAAAATTTAAGTAAGATGGTCCAATTTTCTTGCCTCTGTCTGCATGGTGAGTTTAGGACAAAATTTCGAATTATTAGTATATTTGATTTTCAACCAAGAAAATTAAAAATCCAGTGTGTTAGAACCACACGAATAACATGGTCTATTGTTTTAAAACATGGTAACTAATTATCAAATTTGATTTTTTTAAGAAATGTTGTTTGCAAAAAATACATTTATGATTATTCGGCCAACTTTCTTTATTCTTTGAATAAGAATTCAAATTTATAAAATCAAGCCAAACACTATATATTTATGTCTTGGAATTTGAGCTTCTTCTAAGATTTTGTTAAATGGAATAATTTAGATTTGAAGCGATATCTGATAATTTGACTTACCCGTAACCCAATAAATGTTGGAGTTTGATTTCCTTTCTAAATTGAAAAGAATATCCACTGTATGTGAATATACAATAAGTTAATTAAAGGTGACGTGCTTAGAAGTAAAATACAAATAATCCAATCCATCTTCCAACATCAAATTAAATATAACTAATTTTTGAGTCATTGAAACCAATATTTCAATTCAGTTCTAGAAAGGATATTATATTTAAATCTACAAAAAAAACTCATATAAGACTGGTCAATTATATTGGACCAATTCTTAATGCGATCTGATTCATAAAAATATTAATTTTTGTATTTCAGGCATGTATCGGATCTACCCTCTCATTTAAATCGTATTATTTATGTTTTCGTTATTATGATTAATGATGTATTATTTTTTAAATTGATTATATTTTTTAGAAATAATGTTCTAAAAATTGAATGACAGCTTTAAATTTTTTGAATTTTCTTTGCAATGGAATCCAAAAAATAACCTATTTGATCGAACTCACGATAAATATGTAAAATTTTTTTTTTAATTTTTAATTTTTTTTTGGAAATGCATCTATATATAGTAAATGCTTGGCCAAATAGATTCACTCTCCATAGAGTTCTAACAACCAACCAACAACTGTGTACACTTGCGGTATTAAATGTGATGTAAATTTAAAATAATTATAATAATAATTACTTTACATAAACAAATAGAAAAATTTAGATGTAATTGCAAAAAACGAAAGAGTGTGTCTTTTGTGAGACGGTCTTGCGAATCTTTATCTGTGAGACGAGTCAACCTTACAGATATTCACAATAAAAAAATGATATTTTTTCATGGATGACCCAAATAAGAGATCTGTCTCGCAAAATAGGACCCGTGAGATCGTCTATTACAAGTTTTTGCTAAACTGAAATTATTACTCCTTAAATTATACCCTATTTTTTTTTAATGTAGCATCTAGAATTTTTTGTCATGTATGGTCCTCACACCCATTAGTCTTTAGAAATTTATAGTAGTGTGCCAATTCAAACAATTCACTGCCTACCCCATTACTTTTCATTTATGTAGTTTGACTAAGATTTTTGAAATTTCATATCTTTAAAGAAAGTTTTGACTTATTTAGAGTAGGGAGGGAGACAGCGACAAACCGTTGTGGATTCCCATCTTCCATAAATTACCTTTTTATCACTTTCATGGAATATGAGATTTTGTCGTAAACTTAAGATTTTGACGCTGGATGATGTACAAAGCCATCAACCTTTCATGATTTTTATATGTTATAATTATAATAAGAATGTTAAAAGATTTCACATCATAAAGTTTTAGCATTTTTATTTTATTGTCAAAATTGTAATAATTTTCTTTAATTGCTTCTTTCTAGGTTCCTTGTGGTGGCAAATGCTATAGCATGTGCATATGCTGCCATTTCATTACTCCTGGCATTGGCAAATAGGGGTGGGAAAAAGAGTGTTTCCCTTCTTGTTATGATTCTTGACCTAGCAATGGTGGCACTACTTTTCTCCGCCGTCGGAGCCTCCCTCGCCGTTGGCCTTATCGGCTACAAAGGAAACTCGCACGTTCGTTGGGACAAGGTGTGCAATGTGTTCGAAAGATTTTGTCATCAGGTGGCTGCCTCCGTAGCTCTCACCGGCGCGGGGGCGGGTGCATTCTTTCTGCTCGTGATCCTCATCCTGTTTAACTTGCACAAAAGATACTAAACATCACTGTCTTAGATCTTGGGCTTATGGTATAGTAAAAAGTGTGTGGATGCGTGTGTGAGTTTGTTGTTACTTTACACTTTATGTTACTTTATAATGTTTGAAATTGAAATTAATGTTTGAAAAAGATGATATTGTGAGTGTAACTTTTATCTGTTTTCAAGAGAAATGCGATGTTGATATTTGTGTTTATCTTAAAGTCATTTTGAACAAAGACATTCTTGTCGTAAAAGAGCAACATGACATAACATAAATTGCCGTAATAACCATAATATTTTGTAATACAAACTTAATTATACGTAGAAGATGTCCTTCCTATCAAAGTGAAAGAATCCCATGATCCTCTAACCATCTTATTTATGATAATCAAATTCCAAGTTTCTCTATGAGTACGTGTACTTTCATTATGCTCAAGCATCAATGAAGCTCTTATGGTGCATCCTTAATTAGTCTGTTGCTGATACTTGATGCAAACTTGCAAGAGCTGCTCTGCTGCTTCATTCATGGCCTCTTCTTCATTTTTCATCTTCTCACTCAACTCCATAGACCTGCACCTCAACTCTTAGCTGCTCGTCTCCACGATAACCTTTTTTATTGCATTCGCAAACTCATCTCTCCCGAAATTTCCAACCTCATCTCTTGCAACCTCAAAGGTACCGCTATAACTGGTACGCCAAAATAAAGGCTTTCCATAGTAGAACTCATCCCACAGTGACTAACAAAAGCACCTACACTTTTGTGTGCCAAGATTTTTGCTTGTGGCGCCCATCCCTTCACAATTACACCCCTTTCTTTTACACTATCTAGAAACCCCTTCGGCGTTACCTCATCAATGCTCATCGCCTCTCCGACAGGAGCTCTTACCACCCATATGAAGTTAACATCACAAAGCTCCAACCCTTTTGCTATCTCCTCCATTTGTTGTTTAGACAAGTAGTTTTCACTGCCAAAAGAAATGAACACGGTTGAAAACCGGGGTTTCTTGCTTAGCCATTCCATGAGCTCCGAACAATTTTCATTACTGTCAGATTGTGTAATAAGAGGACCAACGGGTAAAATGTTTTTCTTGCACAAAACAGACAAATAATCCACATACTTCCCTTCAATTCCCTTGCATGTCTTCATCAAAACAACGCCATAAGATAGTGCAAAGTGGCCAAATAAT
The DNA here is from genome assembly GCF_025594145.1 of Primulina tabacum. Lineage (NCBI taxonomy): Eukaryota > Viridiplantae > Streptophyta > Magnoliopsida > Lamiales > Gesneriaceae > Primulina > Primulina tabacum. The sequence goes on along the minus strand of NC_134553.1, from coordinate 44,511,450 downwards.
GAATCTTTGTCATTCTCTACCAATAGCAGCCTGCACAGCCTTACTTTCATAATCTTTAAGGTACAGTGCCGGATATGGGTAAGTTGGCAGGAATGTTCATCGATGAGGCAACTTCCGCAGCCCACGGTTGAAAACCATCGTAAATCAGCAAATCCGGCTTCAGGTTGCTGATGATATCAGTGAAGCTGGAGATAGACATTTGAAAGGCCTTGGCATGAGATTTGGAGGGACGTTTCTCGTCGTGTGGAATTGCGGAGGAAGATCAGGGAATGATGGTAATTGGAGTTCAACTAGTTGGATTGAAGATCGTTCTGGAAACGAGTTTTTGATTGAATCCTGGTTGACGGCAGTAGAACAGAAGTATATGTGGAAGTTGTTGTTCGACAGATTCTTGGATAGTTCAAGATACGGAAATACATGGCCATGCGCAATCCATGGAAACACAAGGATACTGAGTTTCCTCTCATTCTTCTCCTCCATTAATGGGAACCTTTTGCTCTGTAACTCGAAGTCTAAACTTCGATCTGGTTTGGAGTTTATTTCGCATGCAAAATTAGACAATATTATACTATATAAACTCATGGCACGATTTATCCGATTTGGATCTTCTGTGTTGAAAATACAACACTTTATGTTGTACACTTTTTATACGAAATGTTCACATGATAATCTTGTAGACATCATAATATATGAGATAAATTTAAAAAGTTGTAAGAATAAACGAGATGATCATATGATCATCTCATGAAAATTGCACATCACTAAGTGCTGTGTTTTGAACACAGTAGATGATTTAAATCCCGATTTGTCTTGTAATAATTGGAAGGTTGGAGAAATCCAATATGATATTTAACACGTCATCTTATTTGAATTTCAAGTAAAATTAATTGAAATAGTTAAATCCATGATTTCAAATTCTTTGTTTTTTTTTTGTTTTTGTTTTTTTTTGGAAATTTGGAATAAGGAAGACGAAAACATTCCTTACATGGCAACTAATGCATGGCCATGTGCAAGGGAGACCTTCAATTGACATGTGTCTCACTATCCTTTCCTTCTCTCTCTTTCTTCTTTTTTCTTATTTATTCTTTTCTTAGGCTGCGTTTAGTTGGGATGATTAAATAATGAAATGATTAAGAGAGAACTGATAAAAAGAATGATTGAAGTAAATAAGGATAAAATAATATTATATTTGGTATGATTTTCTAAGATGTGATAAATACTAATCTTTTGATAAATTGACAAAATTGCCCTTCAAGTTATGTGGCGACGGTGGCTGGCCGGAAGCGGTGGCCGTGGCGTTCCGGCGATCGTCCGACGGTCGACAGGGGTGGGCGGCGGCGGTCGGCAGCGGCGGCGGTGGTCGGTGACGGTCGGGCGGCGGTCGGTGTAGGGAAGTGGAGGTGAGTTTGGATTTAGGATAATGGTAAAATTGGAAAAATAGGATGGATTAAGAGTGAGATAAATAATCATAGGGGTGAGGAGTGATTATTTTATCACAACTAATATAACCTAATCATTCATAGGAGGAATAAACTTGGTTAAATAATCACCTCTACCAAACATGTGATTAGGTGGGTTAAAAAAAATAAACCCACCTAATCACCCTTACCAAACACTCCCTTATCGTTTTCTTATTTTAATCTTTATCGATTTTGTCCTTTTTGTTTTAAGTTTTATCTTCCTTCGCTATATAATATTTTTCTTTCCCTAAGGGGTATGATAATTCCTATAAAATTGCATGTTTCGTGTATCGTTCTTTGAGAAAAAAGTATAATGTAAATTGATATGTTTGAGTCTTAGTTATATAACTTGTTTAAGTTTGATTTTATACAGTGGCTTGGATTATTTTTTTGTTTTGATCTTTTTTTGGCCCGAAAGCACCGAAGCCATCGAATATGATTTATTTGGGACTGATTTACTCCTACTTGGTACATATGGCGAGAACTAAATTCATATTACTCAAATTAATATTCATCTCGTCAAAAGAAAAGAAAAAATAAAGCAAAACGACACTCAATACTTCAAAATGAGAGGAAAAAAGTTTGTTCATGTATCCCATTATTTTTGTTTATGTATATTTAATATGTGTAATATAAGCTTTATTCTTGTCGCATGAGGCCACATAGGAGAATATCAATGCCAAATAAACAATAGCTTGTTGATTTAGAGGTTTCAGGTAATAAAATGACAAAAAACAAGTTATTGTAAAAAAACAAAATTTCGACAAGTTAAATGATTAATAAAAAAAACCAACTTACCGAACTAAAATGGCAATTTCCCCCTTCTTTTAACTGTTATACATTTACTTGGAGGAATGCAATCTTAGATGGTATTAATATTTTAAAAGTCGGTTGAAAAACATAAAACTCCAAATGATAATATTTGAAAATTACAAAGAAATTATAATTACTAATTAAAAAATTATTCTAACTCCTAGTTATAAATGCTATAATTATCCAAAAAAAGACTACATTAATTTTAGTGTTAAAATTGAGAATTGTAAACTTGGACATTTTAAATTTAATTTTTTTAATAAATTTATATAGATCATATGAAAAACTAATTTAAGTTATGCTTCCATTAGTTATGCTTAGACACCAGTTGAGCTCTGATACATCAGTTTTTCTTCGAGAAATCATTTGCACATAAATGATCAGTTCCTCATGAATTCAGTTAGAGTATGCTCTGTAAATTCCTTTTAAATAAGTAATAAATTGTTAATTAATCAAAATTTAATCGATCCAACATGATGGTCTCTTTAATCTGTTTAAGTACGTTGCATCCATGAGTTCTTTGATTGCATCATGCACTGTTGAATGCCGACGTAGCGCGTGAAATTACTGACATAACACTGAAAAATACTGATGTGATGTCGAATATTACTGACGTGTCCTATGACACATCGATACTCGGATAAAAAATGACTATAATAAATAAATAAATAAATAATAATAATAACATAATGATAAAATGAAATAATAACGGAATTATAATGATAGACTGAACCGATTGACCGACCTATGTGGAAATGCACAGAATTTACGGGGAACGAGAAGCACCGACCAAGTATGGGAGAAGTTTAGAAACCTTTATTGAGAATAAATACAATTTGAAAATTTATTCAAATTGTAAAAATAATTTCATTTGAAAAAGTTAATAATTAATTACCCATACATCTTCTTCGTTAACGCCTTAGGCTTAGGTAATTGTGCAAAAATATAAGAAAACACACAAAATTAATCAATCATATTAAAATCATTCTAAACATCATAGGGAAAAATATGATATTTTGAAAGTGATTTAATTTCTTTACGGGAAATGAGATGTTGATATTTGTGTTTATTATAAGGTTGTTTTATGGTTTAAAAATGATTCATTCTAATATTTTGTTTATTTGATCGCTACATAGTTATAATGTTAACACAAATATTCCTGCGATACGGTCTCACGAGTCAATTTTGTAAGACAAATATTTTGTTCAGGTCACCAATGGAAATATATCACTTTTTATTATAAATATAAGCATGGTTGACTCATCTCACGAATAAAGATATGTGGAACCGTCTCACAAAAGACTTACACGTTATGTTAATACTATAAGGCTCCGTTTGGTATATGTGATGAGATAAATAAATGATTAGTAATTAGAATGATTAAAAAATGAGATATATTGATTAATAGTATGGAGGGATAAATAACATAGTATTTGGTATGATTTTAAAATGATGGATTAATTTTGTAAATTTTATTGTAATGACCAAAATACCCTAAGTGCTAATTAAATATATATTCTTAAAATAATTGGATAGATAATTAAATATTTATAATTGTAATTTATATTTATTAAAATTAATTTAAATATATTTATTATAAATAAATTTTTAAATATGCATTTACTTTAATATTTAAAATAACAATAAATATTTTGAAGGTTAATGTTAAATAAAATTTAGTAATAATTATAATATTATTAATTTTTTAAAATAATTATAAATATTTTTAAAATAATTTGATAGATAATTAAATATTTATAATTATAATTTACATTTATTAAAATTAATTTAAATCAATAAAAAAATAAATTAGAATTTAATTAATATTATTTTCATAAAAAAATTAATTAACAAGATTAAAAATTTTAAAAAAATTAATTTAAGATAGATTTGCATTACAATTTATTTTCTTTAAAATGATTGAAAATAATAAAAATATCAGAAATTAATTTATAAAAATATATAAAAATTTTAATATTATATTAATTATTAAATTTTCACTAATTTTAATTTTCATATTATATTGAAGAAGACAATTCAAGGGTATTATAATCAATATACAATCTTATCATGATCACTATTCAAAAATTATACATTATCACACATTTGAGAAGGGATATTTAATCACACAAATAACATAAATAGTGCGGGCTTTCAATCATAATCAACATGCAGACTAAATAAAAAATGAACCAAACACGAGATAAGGGATGATTATTTAATAATCATTCCCTTATCATGGCTACCAAACATAAGGTGTGTTTCGTACAAGTGATTAGATAAATAAATGATTGATTATGTTATAGATAATAAGGTTGATACATTATTAATAAAAAATAATGTGATACTATTAAGATTGTTTGGTTCAACATTTTGAATATGTGATTAGCTTCAAAATATTACTAAATTTATTATTATGTCTTTACTAAGCTCACTTATTTGTTAAATAAGTTATTATAAATAATTTTTAATATTACACACACGTTTGTGTGTGTGTGTGTGTGTGTATATACTCCAAATTTTAAAAATTATTTTGACAATATTTTGTCATATATTCATGAAAAACATTCTTAGAGCTTGTTTTGATATGAAGAAGACTAAAATGTGTCATTTTGCAAAGTTTGGTCTTTGGTTCTTATTTGCTGAAATTAATAAAAGTAGAAAACCCGCCTCTTTCAATTGTCATCATTATGCACCTTCTTAATGTGTATATATATTGGCGTATTTGAGCTACCAGATTGATATTTCTTAACAAAATTATAGTCAAATGTGGTGGCTTCAACAGCCAAATCAAACTCTTTGTCAGAAGATTATGGTCAAATGTGGTGGTTTTTTAGTTCAAGCAAACTTATGATGATTACTGGAGCTGAGAAAACAAAGATGAAGAATCAATAGAGACGAGCAGTGATTGTAGATCGAGATTCAGCTGTAGATCGAGATTCTACCGCCGTTCTTTGATGTTGTAAAAGTGATTACAGAGGAGAAAAAATGTGATTTGATGAGTTTTGATACCATATCTCACTTGATTTCTCAGATTAACAATCAAATTATTATCCACAAATCAAATTGTTATCCACGAAATTGGATTTTAAACCGGATAAAAATGATTATTAAAATATCTTAAAATATCAGCCAAATATTGGATAAGTGTATGACTATTCATCTATCCTTATTTAATTCAATCAACCAAACTCGTTTTGCATGTAGTTTTCTTACATGACTAGCATGTTTTCTGCTTGTAATTTGTTCTATTGGAGCTTCATCCTCTCTACGTGTATGGATTCGCCGGAGTTTCCTGACAACAGAGAAGCATAATCTAAGAAGCTGCACCACCGACACACGCTTCATTGGAAACAAGACATTTTTGTCATAACAGAGGAACACTGGACATGACTTGATGTTCATGGCAATAATTGCTATAATGTACATGAAACTAACTTGCCCACAGAACAATGCTCATTCATCAATGAAAATATTGTGTTGCCTCGTGATAATACTAAGTATATAACCTATAATTTCCGTTGCTTATACTTCATGCAAATCTGCAAGAGCTGCTCTGCTGCTTCATTCATGGCATCTTCTTCTTCATTCTTCATCTTCTCACTCAATTCCATAGCCCTAAGCCTCAACTTTCCGCCACTCGGCTCCACGATAACCTTATGAATCGCCTTCACAATATCATCACCCGTGAACTTTCCATCTTCATCTCTTGCAACCTCAACACCAGCACCAGCCTCTACCACAAGCCTAGCATTCAAAGGCTGGTCGGATTTGAACGGTACGGCTATAACTGGTACGCCAAAATAAAAGCTTTCCGTTACGGAACTCATTCCACAGTGACTCACAAAAGCACTTACGCTTTTGTGTGCCAAGATTTTTGCTTGTGGCGCCCAGCCCTGCACAATAAGACCCCTATCATTAGTTCTATCAAGAAATCCCTTCGGCATGACCTCGTTAACGTTGATTGTCTCTCCAGCAGGACATCTTACAACCCATATGAAGTTAACATTAGAAAACTCCAACCCTTTCGCTATCTCCTCCATCTGATCTTTAGACAAATAGTTTTCACTGCCAAAAGAAATGAACAACGTTGACAACTTGGGTTTCCTACTTAGCCAATCGACAATCTCTGAATCATTCTCTTCATTGTAAGATTGTGTGATAAGAGGACCAACAGGTACCACTTTTTTCTTGCACAGAACAGACAAATAATCCACATACTTCCCTTCGATTCCCCTGCATGTCTTAATTAAAACAATGTCATTAGATAGTTTCAAGGGGCCAAACGAATAATCTTTGTCATCCTCATTTCTTTCTAGTTGACAACTTTCAGCCTGCAATGCCTTCCTTTCGTAGTCTTTGAGGTACACCGCCGGATAAGGGAAAGTTGAATCTTTGCATATGAACCCATGATAAGCAAATGAATATGTAGCCGCTCCTGTCGTGACAAAATGAACTGCAGGAATGTTCATCGATGAGGCAGCTTCCGCAGCCCACGGTTGAAAACCATCAAAAATCAGCAAATCCGGCTTCAGATTGCTGATGATATCAGTGAAGCTGGAGACAGACATTTGAAAGGCCTGAAAAAGCCTTGGCATGAGATTTGGGGGGACGTTTTTCGTTGTGTGGAAGTACGGAGGAAGATCAGGGAATGATGGTAATTGGAGTTCAACTAGTTTGATTGAAGATCGTTCTTGAAATGAGGTTTTGATCGAATCCAGGTTGATTGCTGTAGAACAGAAGTACATATGGAAGTTCTTGTTTGACAATTTCTTGGCTAGCTCAAGAAATGGGAAAACGTGGCCATGTGCAATCCATGGAAACATGAGGATACTGAACCTACTCTCGATTTTTGCCTCCATTAATGGGAAGTTTTTGGCTCTGTAAGTCAGAGGATCTAGACTTTGTCGTGGTCTTTGGTGTGGTTATCTCTTGTTTTCAGTTTTCTTCGTGATATTCGGATGAACATTGTACTTATCCACTCAGAACATGATAATTATATTGAATAAATAAATCACGATCCATCGTTCAAACCATGAAATGTCATGCGGTTAGTAATTATTAAGGAGAAGGTTGGACAAGTTGTCGGATTTAATATTTATTTAACACGTGCTGAATTTGATTTTCGAGTATAATTAATTAAAAATAAATGGAGTGAATATTAATAGAGGTAACTACATATTAATAAAATTATTAGACAACTATATACTTTTTATTTAAATATAATAATTTATTAATTATTTATAATTTTAAAAATAGAAAAGCCTGCACCGAATTTGGGCCAAAGGATTTGAGAAGGGTGCCCCATTGGAGCGGATATGCTACAATCAGCATCATTGGAGATGGTCTTAGGTTCTGAACGTCTTTTGTCGTTTTAGAAGGGAAAATAGGTTTTTTTGGTCTTGTTTTGGTCTACTAAATATTTATAGTTTGGTTTTTGTGAGAGTGCTAAAACGAAACTAAAATTTGGTGACGTTGCATATAAAATAGTGACTTCTCTGGTGTTACATCAACAATTAAATCAAAATAACCGCAAATTAAAAATTAGGTCACAATTTCACGAGTTAATGAACGAAAACTAAAAAATATAGGACACCTTGGTGCGCAAAAAAATTTACTTTCCCATATTAGAATGTATGGAATTTATATTTTGAAAAAAATTAAATCATATTAAAAAGAAATTCCTTGAAATGAGATGCGACTACTTGGGTTTAACATAAGGTTTTTTTATTTGATAATTAGTATTATTCTTGATGAGCATTGGTCCTGCTTCTTCTGGAAAAGCAACTGAAATATCACTGAACAAGAAGGATTCACAGGTGAAGAAGTATTTCGGAGTGGACTTGGAATCACCCTAAGGCATATTCAGTTAGTTGGGAGAGTTAAAGCCCGTCAAATTGAAGAAACTCAAAGCCCATGCGACAAATGACAAGCATATAATCTGGGTCCAGTAAACGTTAGGATGAATTTACCGTTGAATTTGTTGTAACTGAATTGCGAATTAGATTCCAGGTGTCAACGTCTTGAATTTTGAGTCCTCTGTACAAATCGGTTCTCAAATGTAAATGAAAGCATGGAAGAAATGATTCACACGAGTATTATTCTTACTCTTCATCTACTTTTCTAACTTGGTATCAGATCTGCCATAGCAAACACCAGCTCCAGTAGTGAATCCCTCATCCAAACCGAGGTTGCAACGACTGTCCCAAGCTTTCTGTTTATTAACCCAGCAAACCAGATTAATTCAGTTAAGCTGAGTGACGACAAATTTCTTTTATGGCATCTCCAAGTCATTGCTCAAATCCGTGGTTTGGGATTAGTAAATTTCATTCTTGCATACCCTCTTATCCCTCCCAATGTGATTTCTGAAAATAACAATGCCACTACTAGCTAGCAATCTTAAATTTATCAATTGGAATAGACAAGTTAAGCTCTTATTTTCCTTCCTCTTGTCATCTATGACAGAGACTGTTCAAAGCCAAATGATTGGATGTGCCACATCTTCTTAACTTTGGCTTTGGGTCTCACGCTTATTTGCTTCAAGGTCGAAGGCGAAGGTAATGCAATATAAACTACAGTTGCAGACTTTGAAGAAAGGAAATCAGAGCATGAAAGACTATTTGAGTAAAATGAAACACCTCATGGATACTTTAGCAGCGTTTGGTCATTCTATCAATGAGGATGATCAAATCCTGTATATTATCAGTGGCGTAGGCTTGGAATATGATTCTGTCGTCGTTCACGCATCAAGGGTTGATACTTTAGCATTATCAGAAGTTGCTGCTCTCCTTCTCACTCGTGAAGAACGTCTGGAATCGCATAACACTAGCAATAACACTCTACCTCATTCAGTGAACACATCTACACTCCCTCAGAAAAATCCTGAACATTTCTCTTCACCTCGAGGATTCTATTCCTCTGGTCGTGGTCGTGGAAGGTATACTCGGGGGGGACGATATTTCTGGAACAATAATGGCCGATCTATTTGTCAAATATGTGGGATTACGGGCCATGTAGCAGAAATATGCTATTACAGATTTGATGCTGACTTTGTTCCTAAATCTGCAAACTCCTTTCGACCACCGTCACAGGGCTATTTTATTCCATGACATCAAGGTCATCCACGACCTCCTTCACCACTCTATCCATCTGCAGCTTTAGCCACTGCTACTTCTGAATCTGCAGAGGGTGAATGGTGGTTTCCAGATTCTGGTGCCTCTCACCATGTTACAAATAACCTTCGCAATCTCACAATTGGCTCCGAGTACACTGGAGGTGGTAAGGTTCATATTGAAAATGGCTCAGGTCTGTTTATATCTCACATTGGTGACTCTAAGTTTCATTCTTCTTCTTCCTCTCGCCCTTTTCAATTAAATAACTTGCTCCGCATTCCTCGCATAGCTAAAAACCTTCGAAGTGTTAGTAAGTTTGCTCATGATAATAATGTTTTTTTTGAGTTTTATCCTACCTTTTGTCTTGTTAAGGATCTAGCCACGCAAGCTGTTCTTCTCCGTGGAATTTTGCATGAAGGATTATACAAATTCACTCTTGGGATACCTCTTACTGCCACCTTTCTACAGCCCACGTCTTCACTCCACCTTTTCAGCCCCATGCTCCACTATTACTCAACATCATTCAATCAAGGTCTCTCCAAGTATTTTGGACCAGTGGCACTATAGATTAGGACATCAACCACTTTCTATTGTTAAGCAAATTTTATCCAAATGTAGTTTGTTGATTCCAAGAAATGCTATTATGAAATTATGTGAAGCTTGTGAACTTGACAAAAGTCATAAACTCCCCTTTCCCAATTCTCAAACAAAATTTTCATAACCTCTTGAACTTGTTTTCTCCGATGTTTGGGGTCTTGCACACACTCTTTCATGCAATGATTTCAAGTATTATGTCAACTTTCTCGATGTCTTCAGTCGATTTACGTGAATATATTTTCTTAAATTTAAATCATAAGTTGCTCAAGTATTTTCTCACTTCAAAAATCGTGTTGAACTACAACTCAACAAGAAAATCAAAGCCGTTCAATCTGACTGGGTTGGGGAGTTTCAATCTTTAAGTTCCTTACTTCAAACACAGAGGATAACACATAGAGTGTCATGTCCTTATACCTCAAAATAAAATGGTGTCGTTGAGCGAAAACACCGTCACATAGTCAACACTGGTTTGTCTCTTTTAGCCTATGCATCAATGTCGTTATGATTTTGAGATGATGCCTTTTCGACGGCAGTTTATCTCATAAATCAGTTGCCTACTGTTGCTCTTCAGGGACTTATCCCTCTTCAGTGTCTGTTCAAAAAACCACCAGATTACTCTTATCTTAGAATATTTGGATGTCTTTGTTTTCCACGCCTTCGTGACTATAATCCTCATAAACTTGACTTCAGTTCCACCCCATGTACATTTCTTGGCTATAATGACAAACACAAAGGATATAAATGTATTAGTGCCACTGGCCGTATCTTTATTTCAAGACATGTCAAATTTCATTAGCACGATTTCCCTTTCCATAAGCAACTTGATGGCTCTTGTTCCACTTTCATACCTCAATCCTATTCTCCTTCATTTCTTTATTTATCAAAGGTTCCCTACTTCAACATATTCCTTTAGTTCAAAATCTCCAGCACCTTTCCTTAATGACTCTTCACTTTAATCTTCTTGCACACAATCTGTTCATACATCTACCACTCCGTCTCTTGTCTCTTCATCCACTGAGCATATAATTACTTTACCATCACCTTCTAATTATTCTTCCCCCCAAGCCACGACACCTGCGCCTACTCCATTGAATCTTCACCCAATGGTGACTCGTTCCAAGGATGGGATTTTCAAACCAAAAGTTCACTTCTCTATACATTCAAGCACATGGGAACAATCATATTTTCAGGAAGCCAGCTCACATCCTGAATGGCGTAAAGCTATGGAAGTCGAATATCAAGATTTAATGCAGAATCATACATGAACTCTTGTTGCACCACCCTCTTCTTTACCTATCATTGATTGTAAATGAGTCTTTAAACTCAAAACAAATCCAGATGGTTCTGTTTCTTGATACAAAGCCCGTCTTGTCGCAAAAGACTACTCTCAGACCTCGGGGCTTGATTACAAAGAAACATTCAGTCCAATTGTGAAACCCACAACCATTAGACTTGTTCTATCAGTGGCTGCTTCTAAAGGCTGGCGTATTCAACATGTTGACGTCAATAATGCCTTTCTACACGGTAAAGTTACTGAGCTTGTGTATATGCGTCAACCGTTAGGTTTCGAAGTCCCAAGTAAGACCTCCCATCTGGTGTGCAAATTGAATAAAGCTATCTATGGGCTCAAGCAGGCCCCAAGAGCTTGGTTTGAACGTCTATGCGACACTCTAAAGCTTATGGGTATTGTCGAATCTAAAGCTGATGATCATTGTTTGTTAATCATGCTACCTTTTTTATTTATGTGTTGATTTATGTTGACAATATTCTAATTACAGGGAGTGATACTACTCAATTCTGATATCTTATTTCAGCTTTGCACAACCAGTTTTCTCTTAAGGATTTGGGAGATGTGAGTTATTTCTTGGGCATTGAGTTTTGTAGATCACTGGATAATTCCATGACTCTTACTCAGGCTAAGTATGCGCAAGATTTGCTTCTTCGTACTAAGATGAGTAATGCTAAAGCTCTGCCAACTCAAATGATTTTGGGTCTCAAATTATCTTCCAAAGATGGTGATACATTTGATGGTGTTACACTTTATCGTAGTACAATAGGCGCGCTTCAATATTTGACTATTACTCGACCAGACATTGCTTTTAGTGTCCACAAAGTGTGTCAGTTTATGAAAACTCCCTCACACTCTCACTGGAAAACGGTAAAACATATTTTACGTTACTTAAATGGTACCCTTGGGTATGGTATTCGTATCAACCCTTTCTCAACCTTTACTCTACAAGGATTCTGTGATGCTGATTGGGGTAGTGACCCTGATGATCGTCGATTAACTTCTGGTTTTTGTTGGTTTGTTTGGGTCTTCACCAAGTTCTTGGAGCTCCAAGAAGCAATCTGTTGGAACCTTTCAAGTTCGCAATCTTGATTTTGATGATAACAAAACTTGTTAACTTGTGTTACTAATAATCTACCTTAGTGTGCAGCAGCTAGGATCACTCAAGAGCTGTGTACATCGCAAGCTGAAGACCTAACTGATCGTACAAACTGAATTAGTCTAACTATTATATCAATTGAGCAGGCCAGCTGATTGTCCAGTTGATAGGTGGTTCAGCAAGAGAACGTCAGAAGCCTGGCCAGCCGAAGGAGTGTTCAACTGATGAAGAAACCCAGCTGATCAGTTCAATTGAATGAGTCAACTGATTTCACCAGCCCAGCTGAAGATCAGTTCAGCTGACAAGTTCGAAGCATAAGTCAGAATCTTTCAGTTATAGATGAAGACAAACTTTTTCAGTGGATTCCAGCTGTACGTGAAGGTACAAAGCCATTGTCCAGTCAAAGGACGATAATGGACGTTGCATCAGAGCATTAAAGACAAAACGTTTCGGAAGGACAATCGAAAAGCCGAGACACAAAGTCCAAGAAACGAATTCAAGATGCAATAGATACAATAAATGAGTCTCACTGTACATTCGGTTTTCTCGCCTATATAAAGAGAAGATCAGTGAAGACTCAACAAGAAGAGAAGTAGTTGAAGCAGAAGAAAAAGAACGAAATACATAAAATGGCTTCAACAGAAACAAGAGAGAAAAGAAAGGGCACACACATTGCACATCAGCTTTCAGAAGCAATCAGCCCAGATGGACACTTTAACGTGTTATCTGCTTAGTTTAGAAGCTTATTTACCTCAGTGTGTGAGAACATCCTTGTTCAGTTCTCACACACAAACACTCTCAACAACTCAAATACAGTCTTGCACAAAGACATTAAACTTGTGTATGTAATCTTTGACACATAGACGTTAAAGAAGTGTTGGCTGGAAGGTGCTGCCTTCAGTCGTAGCTAGGAGTTCAATTTAGACAGTAGTGTAAGTCCTAAGCTGAGTGGATTTGTACAAAGTCTTGTATAAATCAAAGTCTTCAAGTGGATCCTACCCGAGCCGGTAGAAGGGGTGACGTAGGAGCAGTTGAAGTGTCCGAACATCCATAAATATATCTTGTGTATTTAACTGATTAACTGTTGTTTTCAAACTATTCAGATCAGTTAGAGTATCTGTCAGTTTAGCTGTCACCATAACTGAACTGATGAATGCAAAAACTAATATACCCTTTTCGGTTATTCAATTTACATGAGATAAAATATTTTTCTAATATAACAGTCTTCTTCACGAAGAATTACTTCGAGTTTATTCCGCTTGGTTTTAAACCAAACTCGATTTAATTCATCGGTGTTAATATTCTTCGAACACGAGCTATTGCAGCTCATTGGAGAATATAGTGTTCGAAATGCCTTCCAAGGCACTAGCACACTCAATCCTTCACAATCTACTGTGTCCAGATCTATTACTGAAGTAGAATATAGAAGCGTAGCTAATGCCATATCTGAACTACTATGGCTTCAGTATCTTCTTTCTGAGTTACATGTTACTGTCTCAAGTCCACCTATTATTTGGTGTGACAATCTCAGCACCATTGCAGTTACTGCCAATCCTGTACTACATGCAAGAACCAAGGACTTAGAACTTGATCCACATTTCGTTCGAGAAAATTTTATAGCCAAGAAACTTTCAGTACGCCATGTTCCTTCAATTGATCAACTAGCATACATGCTTACTAAACCATTGTCAGCAATGATATTTCATAGTCTTCGGTTCAAGCTTTGTGTGGTTCCTCATCCCCTGCAAAGCTTGAGGGGGCCAGTTAAATCCCAGGAAATTGAAGAAACTCCAAGCCTATGTGATAAATGACAAGCCCATATAATCTGGGTCCAATAAACATTAGGATGAATCTAGATGAATTTACTGTTGAATTTGTTGTAACTGAATTGCAGATTAGATTCCAGGTGTCAAAGTCTTGAATCTTGAGTCCTCTGTATAATTCGGTTCTCAAGTGTAAATGAAAGCATGGAAGAAATGATTCACACGAGTATTATTCTTACTCTTCATCTACTTTTCTAACTGGGAGCGGCTATACTAGATGTTAAAACCAACTAGCCCTCTTGTTCTCTTTTCATTTTTCTTTTGGAACTTGCATACAAACTCTTGTTCTAAGATCAATAAAGAAACAATCTAGATTGGCTGCGTCGATGTAGGTCCTATTGAATTGAACCACGTAAACTTCTGCTTTGATTACTTTCTGTGTCATTCATCCTATTTGAAATTCGATTCCATTGATACATTGCATCGACACTAAGTGTATGGAAGAAATTCTTGATTCATTGTGCACTAACTTGATCGAGGAATTACTGATTAATTCACAATAGTTGTATTAGAAACTGATTTTAAAAAAAATTTGTAGTAGAGGAATTTTACACTATGGATCAGACTTTATAATCTAAATGATTATATATGACACGGATTCTAGTAATTAACCCAAAACCATAGCTGACAGACATGTTTTTAATATCATAATTAGCCAGGTTTTCTTGTTATGATTTGATCAAGTGTAATAACATTATTATAAAGGCATTTAAGAAAAAAATATTTTGCTTATTTCAGTTATTTAATAACATTTAGGGGTGGGTTGATCAACAGTCAAATATATATATATATCTATATATGTGTGTGTGTGTGTGTGTTTTATATATATATATATATATATATATATATGTATGTATGATCAAAAGTTGGAAAACAGTGGGAGTTATAGTCCCGTCCCTCTTTTTAAGTTGTTCGATAGGTAAATCATATGTTAATTTAGTTTAAATTTATAAACTGTTCAAAATTTCTAGGGATGATAGCAAAATCGATCCTTTAAATTTGTCTATTTTATATCTTGGTCTTGTCAGTATAAAAATTTAGGTTTTGGTCATGTAAGTTAGGTTGTGTTTTGATGTTTGGTTTTTTTTTTTTTTTATGGAATGCTGAAGTGGTATCAGATATGTCAGCATTTTCTTTGGCACATCATCATATTTCGGGACCACATCATCATATTCTGGGGCTACGTAAGCAATTCGGCAAAAAAAAAAACCACAAACCAAAACATGACATAACTTACACGACGAAAACCAAAATTTTATTAATTTAAAGACCAAACACAAAACATTGGACCATTTTATCTATTTCGCAAATTTCTATATAGAACAAAATAAGAAGTATCATATGATCATCAAAATCACATTTCAGGGGAAACACAAATTTTTTCATATCTAATAACATGATGTGTTATAAACAGCAAAAACTACCATAATATCGATAAATTAAAACTAACTCGTCGATGGAAGAATGCAATTCCTATATATAAAATATAAAAGGATTCCATGCATCATGCTCAAATAGGATAACAAAACTGATTTATGATCTCAAATGCAATGTTTATCTATGATAACAAAAAAGATTATTGACCTAATTTGCACTGCAATATTTCTTTATCCTACTGCTTATACTTGATGCAAACCTGCTAGAGATGCTCTTTTGCTTGATTCATGGCCTCTCCTTCCTCACTTTTCATCTTCTCACTCAATTCCATAGCCCTAAGCCTCAACTTTTTGTAGGGGTGTCAAAAATGAACCCGAAACGCTAACCCGACACGGGACGACACGAAAAATATCGGGTTTGGGTTTATGATTTTCGGGTTCGGGTTGAAACGGGTCGGACCCGAATGCAAACCCGTTAAAAAAAAATTTCCGGGTGGTTTCGGGTTGACCTGAAAAAAATATCAGGTCACCCAGTGACCTGAACACACCCGACCCATCATGTCTTTTTTTTAAAAAAAAGTTTTACAATTTACACAACTATTTTCTAGTCCTAATTGTTGGAATTTTGATGCTTAATTAATGAATATTAAGCAAATAAATCAATGTGTTTGATTGGAAAAATTCGAAACGAAGAACGAAGCTTAATGAACGAATATTAAGTTCGGTAGTTCTGAATAAAACTCGAAAAGAGTTCATCATATGTTGAACGAACTTAAAACGAGTAGTCGGAACATGTAAGGGACGAAAATCGAAAGAAAGAAAAAAAAATGCACATGAACAATAGCAAGAGCGCACCTGCTGCCAGTGGCACGGGTGCGCGCGCCTGCCGAGCGCCCTCGGCAGGCGCTGCTAGCGCGCGCGCGCGCCTGCGCAGGCGTGCGCACAGACGCGTCCCTTCGAGTTTTTCAGACATTTTTTCATTTTTTCAACAAAGACACTTTCTGAAAATTTTAAATTTGAAAGTTTTTTTCTATATTTTTTGTTATTTTTTATTTTTTCGATTTTTTTCATTAATTTTTTTTAAAAAATAAATAAAATTCGAGTTAGGCGGGTTAGACGGGTTGAGTCGGGTTAGACGGGTTCGTGTTCGGGTTGGGAGTTTTTGGGTTGCTTCGGGTTCGGGTTGAAAAAAAAAAATCGCGGGTTGACCCGAAACCCGACCCGATTGACACCCCTAACTTTTTGCCACTCGACTCCACAATAACCTTATCAATCGCATTCACAACATCATCTCCTATGAAATTTCCATCGTCATCTCTTGCAAGCTCAACACCAGCACCAGCCTCTACCACAAACCTAGCATCCAAAGGCTGGTCGGATTCAACGGTACAACTATAACTGGTACACCAAAATAAAATCTTTCCATTACAGAACTCATCCCACAATGGCTCACAAAAGCACCTACAGTTTTGTGTGCCAAGATTTTAGCTTGTAATGTTCATCCCTGCACAATCATGCCCTTTTCATTAATACTATCAAGAGATCCCTTCGGCATTACCTCATGATGTTGATTGTTTCTCCAACAGGGCATTTTACAACCCGTATGAAGTTGACATTACACAAAGCTACAACCCTTTTGCTATTTCTTCCATTTGATCTTTAGACAAGTAGTTTTCACAGCTAAAGAAATGAACGACGTGGAAAACTTGGGTTTCTTACTTAGCCATTCCACAATCTCCGAACCATTCTCTTCATTGTAAGATTGTGTGATAAGTGGACCAACATTTACCATGTTTTTCTCGCACAAAACAACGAATGATCCACATACTTCCCTTCAATTCCCATGAATATCATAATCACACAATGTCATTAGATAGTTTCAAAGGGCCAAATGCATAATCTTTGTCCTCGTCATTTCTTTGAAGTTGATCAATCTCAGCCTCCAACACCTTCATTTCGTAATCTTTAAGGTACACCACCAGATAAGGTGAATCTCTACATTTGAACCAATGATAAGCAAATTGTGAAGACCCAACATTTTGAGCAATAATTTGCGAACAAGAAGAAGCCCATTTTCCAGTTCTTGTCCATTTCGAAGCCCCTGCAACAGCCGATTCTTGTCCAAGTTTGAGAAGAGTTTTGCCCAAGTTCGTAGTATTTTGACTACGAGTATTCTTCATCGATTTTCTTAAAATCAATATCAAGTGGGTTTTATTATATTTTTATAAAGTTTGAACACTTAATTTTTCCTTTGTAAGTATGCTATGTTTTCCAAAAATTATTATATATGCCTTCGAAAACTCGATCGACATGATACATATTCGTTTCTATTTTATATGATATCTTTGAAATTTGTTTGTTATTTGATATTAGTTATGATATTTGAAAGCATGCTTCAATCATTTGAAATGCACCATAATGATTCGAATTAGAAATTAAAAAAAAAAGAAATTTTGATGTTTGATTTGATTTGATTTGATATGACCCTGATGCTGTGGGATATAATAACAGTTTACTTGACCTCGCCCATTAGAGAAGTAACATATAGGGGACTGATCAATAGACCATGAAAAATGAGAAGATTTTCATTGCTATGTTTGTAATTTGTTCGTATTGGATTCAACATGCTTATAATCGAAATTATTATTTTGTATGTGTATTCTTGGTATTTGCAGTGCACGATCGGCTCCCACTTACTGAGTGTTTCCCCCAACACTCACTCTTTACTCTTCCTCTCTCCAGATAAGAATGAAGAGCGATTAGATGAGGATGAGCAAGTCATGTTTTGAGGATGATGATGAAGAACAAGTTCATGATCAAGCATAGTTGATAATTCGATTTTGTTAAGTTTATAATTCACTTCTACATTTCGTTTTGAATCGCATTGTAAAGACGATTATCTATTTTTATGAAATAGTCTGGTTTGGATATTTGATTACTACAAACAAAGCTTGTTGTTTATAAATTGTGTGATTGTGAAACAATGTTGATATCAACCAATCCCGGTCTCGGGACGTGAAAAAAATGAATATGTTGCAGCTCGGTGGTGACGAAATGGACTGCAGGTGTTCATCGATGAGGCAACTGTTAGGACATTTCTCGCACCCAAGGCGCATCAGAAGTTTAAAATTTTGTTTTGACATTCGAAACAGACCTTGGGCTTCGTATGTTTAAAACCATTCATAAGACGTATACATGTTGTGCCTGCGTGTATATTACACTTGGATCCAAACTGTTCTGTAACCAGAGATAACCATTCTTGTAACTCTCTGTGAACGGATCTCCCTCTGGTTGATCGTCAAATCTGGTCCACGATCAGATGCTACATTCTTCTTTTGGATTGCATTTGAAATTGTGAGTGATTTGTATAATCGGTGCAGCGACAGAAGTACGACGATGGAAGAACACGAAGTGGCCAAAATATTTTTCTCCAAAACCAATGGGATGGCCGAAACTTTTCCAAGGAAGGGGAGGAAGGTTTGATGAATTTTGTACTTGTGTTGAGTGCAAAATTCCGGTATGTATTATAAACCCTTATCATATATTTATAGAGTGTCACTCCTGATCCCACTAGGAGTCCCTTTCCCACAAAGATTCCTAATCTTTGTCTCAAATATATACACATATTTTATATACATGCATAGACATAATAATTAAATTAAATAATCTTTATTTAATTTATATAATTAACTCATTAGTTAATTAAATCCGATGCTTGTGTAGACCCACAATGGTTCACGGATACAACTAGTCGTGGGTTCACATCCCTATGTGATTCAGAATAACATTTATTCTTATTCGGGTTTACCCTAATTAACCTCATTCTTTTCATCAACTTCTTAACCAAGAATGTCAGAACTCATTTCTGATTTCACCCATCGGATCATGGTAAGAGCGTCTAGTAGCATCACCCATGATCCCTTAGGTATCGTTGACAGCGTTTGCAAGCACCTTAACTTATGGTTAGCGTACTATACGGTCCTTTCAACACATATATCCCGATCTAATCTGTAACCATTGGTATATCGAGAGTTCCATATGAATTCGATAACGATATGATTTATCTTTGAGTACTAATAGTGACATGATATATATAACTAGAAAAACATATTTTCTCAAAACACATTTATTGCTCTGGCCAGAGATTTCTTGCACTATTAACTCATCATATCACACGATATCTTCACCCGTAGGCAAACGATAAATCCCCAACTACAATGCATTTGCTCCTACGTATTTCGAAACTACACATAACCTCGCCATCTGATGACCCTCAAGAGACTCGGTAAGCGGATCAAAGTGCAAGCTAGTACGTATAGCCCCTACATTCTTTTGGGTCAAAGGATTAATAGTGTACATCCATAACCGCATACTATTCCACTTGATAAGTGAGAACTACTTGGACAGTCTGAGGGAAGGTTGTTCAGTGCATCATCATATGATCACACATCTGTATAAATGGACATCTTCATGTCCTTGCGAATGAAACATAACGTTTACATCACAGATGCTAGTCTTGAACTGAATCGATCTTTATCCTTATTTTATGTGACTAATTTGACTAAAAACAAGGTTATCCTCCTTACTTGAGATCCAAGTGTTTAGAATATATGATATACTTCCAAATGAGTTTCACGATCTTACGTTGTGGGACAGACTTCATGATAGCTATTATATATTCAGGACTTTATTTATACAGCTTGCAGGAGTATACAGATAAAGTATAACGCCATAATTGAATAAAATCGTAAAATATTATTAAAATAAAGTTTGTTTTACGATAAAGTCAATAAAAGCTCAAACCACAAGTTGGTTTGTTGGACACCGATTCTAACAGCAACTTCAACAGCCCAAAGTTGAAAATCATCGTAAATTAGCAAATCAGGTTTCAGATTGCTGATGATATCAGTGAAGTTGGAGGCAGACATTTGAAAGGCTTGAAAAGCCTTGGTATAAGATTTGGAAGGATGTTTTTCCTCGTTTGGAAGTGAGGAGGAAGATCAGAGAACGATGATAATTGGAGTTCAACTAGTTGAACTAAAGATCGTTCATGAAGTGGATAAAATAATATATAAGGATAATTAAATATTTTATTAATTTTAAAAAATTTGCAAGTATATGGGATATGTCATATATACTATATCCTAATTTTTAATATATATATAAATTAAAAAATATTGATGATAATAATTCAATATTCCAGTAGTTTAAGAATTTTGAAAATGGGATGAGATATTACAGTACTTATGATAAGTTAAAAATTTATTATTTTAAATTTTTGAGTGGATAAAATAATTACACTATTTAACGTAAGAAAGATACATTTGTCGACCATGAATGTCACTCATATCTAATATATAGAATAGATACAAATATAAGATATGTAGAAAATCAAAATTTATAATAATCTAAATTAATCACAGAATTAATTGTGTCCCTTCATAATTTCAAATTGACTATGGAAAAATACACTTGCTGTGAAATATAAAGGGATCCATCCTCAACCAATTTTAATGACCTGATTTACATAGCCATATAACATCCTCAAGGCTGCTGCTTATACTTCATGCAAACCCGCAACAGCTGATCCGCTGCTTCATTCATGTCCTCTTCTTCTTCATTTTTCATCTTCTCACTCAACTCCATAGCCCTAAGCCTCAACTTTTCACCATATTTCTCCACAATAACCTTATTTATCGCATTCACGAACTCGTCACTACTTAAATTTCCATCCTCGTCTCTTGCAACCTCAACACCAGCACCAGCCTCTACCAAGAACCTAGCATTCAAAGGCTGGTCGAGTTTCAACGGTACCGCTATGACTGGTACGCCAAAATAAAGACTTTCGGTGATAGAACTCATCCCACAGTGACTCACAAAAGCACCTACGCTTTTGTGTCCCAAGATTTTTGCTTGTGGCGCCCATCCCTGCAAAATCATACACCTTTCTTTCACTCTATCTAGGAACCCCTTGGGCATTACCTCATGAATGTTAATAATCTTTCCAACCGGGGATCTTACGACCCATACGAAGTTGACATTACATAGCTCCAACCCTTTTGCTATCTCCTCCATTTGATCTTTAGACAAGTAGTTTTCACTGCCAAAAGAAACGAACACAGTTGAAAACTGGGGTTTCGTACTTAACCATTCCACAATCTCGGAACCATTTTCTTCATTGTCCGATCGTGTGATAAGTGGACCAACAGGTACCACGTTTTTCTTGCACAAAACAGACAAATAATCCACATACTTCCCTTCAATTCCCTTGCATGTCTTCATTAAAACAATGTCATGAGATAGTTCAAAGTGGCCAAATAATGAATCTTTATCATCCTCATCTCTTTTAAGTTGAGCAACCTCAGCTCGCGACGCCTTCCTCTCGTAGTCTTTAAGGTACAATGCCGGATAAGGGAAAGTTGAACCTTTACACCTTAACCCATGATAAGCAAATGAATATGTTGCGGCTCCTGTGGTGGCGAAATGGACGGCCGGAATGTTCATGGATTTGGCCATTTTCGCTGCCCACGTTTGAAATCCATCGTAAATAAGCAAATCCGGTTTCAGATTGCTGATGATATCAGTGAAGCTGGAGACAGACATTTGAAAGGCCTGAAAAAGCCTAGGCATGAGATTTTGGGGGACACTTTTCGTCGTGTGGAAGTGCGGAGGAAGATCAGGGAATGATGGTAATCTGAGTTCAACTAGTTGAATTGAATAATTTGAATTAGATTGTTCCTGAAGTGAATTTTTGATTGAATCAAGGTTGATTGCTGTAGAACAGAAGTATATGTGGAAATTCTTTTTTGACAGATGCTTGGATAGTTCAAGATAGGGGAAGACATGGCCATATGCAATCCATGGAAACATAAGGATGCTGAATTTACTATGACATTTTTCCTCCATTAAAGTGAACTTTTCACTCAATAAACTCGGTCTAAACTTTGTTCTGCTTGATGGTGTAGTTTTAACTTTTAAAGGTCTCTCTTGTTTTGATATATATCGGACGGACTCTTTTGTTTGATGCGTTGAATTAGCTCTTTGATGGCATCACCCGACATATTTTGTGTTTTCCGCCAGCAAAATAAGCCATTTTGATGATTTCAAGATAGAAAATGTAAACTAATAAAGCGTAAATCATCCACAGTTGTCCCATATATATGAAAAGGAAGGTTTAACAAATCCGATCGGATCAATGTATTTTGAAGATGAATATTGGGTTTGATTTTTTCAAGGATATATAGTTGAACTAATTATATTCCAATTTGCAATGATTGAGCTGTGATTCAACTTTCACGTGCGAGACATATGCACTCCAAGTAAAAGAAGATTTTGTTCGAATTGCAATTTTATAATTCAAGAAGTCTCGTAGAAACATTTAAAACAAATTTACTCAATACTTTTGATACGACTTTCAGTAGGGATGTCAAAATTAAACACAATCCACCAACCCGACACGGTTCAACCCGAAAAAAATAGGGTTGGGTTTGGGGTTTTCGGGTTCGGGTCCGATCGGGTTGAACCCGATAGCTGACCCGAAAAAATGATCGAGTTGGGTTGGGTTGAGTTCGGGTTGACCCGAAAATTTTAAATTTTTTTTAAAAATATATAATTAATAAATATTGCCTACATTTTTATATATTATATGTCTGAAAAAATATTTATTATATATTCATATCATAAATTTTCATAATTTAATATTTATTTTGAATATTTTTTTATTTTTTAAACAATTATTTATTTGATTTAGTAAATATGTTTTATTTTTCTATAATTAAACTTTCAAATTTAAATCATATATACGACGGAGATTTTGTTATTATGTTTAAATTAAAATATTATTTCTTTTAAAAAAAATCAAAATCGGGTTAATCGGGTTGATTCGGGTTTGGGTTCGGATTGACAGTTTTCGGGTTGGCTCGGATTCGGGTTGGATTCGGTTCCAGATTGAATAGCTGGTCCAGTATGCCATGGTTTTCTTTTGTCCAGAAAAGTATCTATATGGTGTCTAAAATGAGACAAGGTTGCACAATCGGGTAAAAGGACAGGTCGTTATTATCCGATGACATGTCATCATTTCCGGCATCAATAATCCGATAAAAACATAATAAAACTTGAAAAAAATGCAAATTAAAAAAAAAACATAATAGTGTAACATGAATTAACAATTATTACCATAATATTTAGGATAATGTAGTTAAAAGAAAATTATGATACTAACCTATAACATACATAGAAGAATGCAATTTGTATTCCTATTAAGTCTGAAGTAGAATCAAATATGAAAGTATCACATCATCTTCTGTTGGGTAATCACGCCGAAAGGATGGTGATCATGATAATAATATAGTACCAAAAAATGTGAAATAAAATAATCAATAAGAACACAAAGATTTATATGGTTAACTCAATATAGGCTACGTCCACGGAGCTACTGCAAATCTTTATTATATTGGGAAAATATTAAAAGTGTATACAACAGTTCAATCTCTCACAATCTCAACCCTGAGTTTCTCTAACTCACACAAGAATAACACTCAATTTTTTCTTCTCTCTTGAGATGATTAGAAAGGCTTGGATGTGATATATAGCAAATGAGCTCTGTGTATTGTGAAAGACATATGTAAATTCAAATTTTGCTAACCACCATTTGGACGGTAGTGCGAACTTCGTATTCGACGACATATATGTACACATGCACAATTTTCTTGTCTACAATTTTGGCCAATAAACCAGATGTCCAAATCTTAACATTTTCAACCAGTCTTATTTATGAGAGATTATTGAGTTGACTTATTCTACCAAACGCTACCTCCTCAAACAAATTCATTTATCTGATTTATATGACCATAATTTCTTTTACCTCGAGTTCCAAGCAAATATGGGCATAATTTATACTTAAAATAGATCATTCACCAATGAAAAACTTTGCTGCATCAAAGTAATACTGTGTATGAATATAACCAGTAATATCCTCAGCTCCGTTGCTTCCACTTCATGCAAAGCTTCAACAACTGCTCTGCTGCTTCATTCACGGCCCCTTCTTCTTCATTTTTCATCCTCTCACTCAATTTCATAGCTTTAAGCCTCAACTTTTTGCCACCCGTCTCCAGAATAACCTTATTTATAGCATTCGCGAACTCGTCTCTCCTTAAATTTCCATCTTCATCTCTTGCAACCTCAACACCAGATCCAGTTTCTACCACAAGTCTAGCGTTCAAAGGCTGGTCGAGTTTCAATGGCACCGCTATAACTGGTACGCCAAAATAAAAGCTTTCGATTATAGAACTCGTCCCACAGTGACTCACAAAAGCACCTACACTTTTGTGTGCCAAGATTTTAGCTTGTGGCGCCCATCCCTGCACAATAAGACCCCTTTCTTTTACTCTGTCATGAAACCCCATCGGCATTACCTCGTGAATGTTAATCGTCTTTCCGACAGGAGATCTTACGACCCATATAAAGTTTACATCACAAAGCTCCAACCCTTTTGCTATCTCCTCCATTTGATCCTTAGACAAGTAGTTTTCACTGCCAAAAGAAATGAACACGGTTGAAAAATGAGGTTTCTTACTTAGCCATTCCACAATCTCCGAACCATGTTCTTCATTGTTAGATTTTGTGACAAGTGGACCAACTGGTATTACGTTTTTCTTGCACAAAACAGACAAATAATCCACATACTTCCCTTCGATTCCCCTGCATGTCTTCATCAAAACAATGTCATCAGATAGTTTGAAGTGGCCAAATGATCCATCTTTCTCATCCTCATTTATTTTAATCCGTCCAATCTCAGCTTGCAATGCCTTCCTTTCGTAGTCCTTAAAGTACATTGCTGGATATGGGAAGGTTGAATCTTTAGCTGTGAACATATGATAACCAAATGAATATGCTGCAGCCCCAGTGGTGGCGAAATGGACTGCAGGAATGTTCATCGACAAGGCAATTTTTGCAGCCCACGGTTGAAAAACATCGTATATCATCAAATCCGGCTTCAGATTGCCGATGATATCAGTGAAGCTGGATTTAGACATTTGAAAAGCCTTAAAAAGCCTAGGCATGAGTTCTGGGGGGACGTTTTTGGTAGTGTGGAAGTGCGGAGGCAGATCAGGGAATGATGGTAATCTGAGTTCAACTAGTTGAATTGAAGATCCTTCATGAAGTGAATTCTTGATCGAATCCAGGTTGATGGCTGTAGAACAGAAGTATATGTTGAAGTTCTTGTTCGACAGATTCTTGGATAGTTCAAGATAGGGGAATACATGGCCATGTGCAATCCATGGAAACACGAGGATACTGAGTTTCCTCTCATTCTTCTCCTCCATTGATGGGATCCTTTTGCTCTGAGAGTCCGAGTCTAAAACTTGTTCTGGTTTCAAGGGCTGAGAACTCGAGAAAGAGAGAGAGACATTGGACGGTCTCTTTGGCGGTTTCAAATTAGAAGTTATCAAACAATTGCACGGTTTTTCTTATGTGAAATGTAAGATTTGACAAAGTTATCAACTTAGAAAGTGTCAAACAATCTTTTCCCTATTTTATTTTTGAATTATTCAATATTTTTTTCGTTATCATTTATTTTTCCTGTTTCTTTATTCGATTAAATTCAATAATATCATCATCATATCTAATTTATATGTTTCTTTTTCATCATAAGATTTGACGTTGATTAATCTATTTGTTAATTTTCTTATTTTTTCTTATGACC
The DNA here is from genome assembly GCF_025594145.1 of Primulina tabacum. Classification (NCBI taxonomy): domain Eukaryota; kingdom Viridiplantae; phylum Streptophyta; class Magnoliopsida; order Lamiales; family Gesneriaceae; genus Primulina; species Primulina tabacum. The sequence goes on along the minus strand of NC_134553.1, from coordinate 44,485,177 downwards.
TTCTTATTTTGTTTATTTGAGTTGTTCACACTTCGGGTCCTACTCCATTTTATTTTATTCTTTGTAGAAGTATCATTTTGTTTCTCCACATCTTTTACCACTATTGACAACACATCATTGTTCTTAGTAATTAATTTGTCTAATTTGAACTGAAACTTGTTATGTTTCTTGTTTGATTCTCTTATGTTTGGATATATATTTTCCCCGTAAATGAAGTAAACTCATTCTTAAATAAATTTTCAACACTCTCATTTGGACACATACTGACAAGTTACAATCATAAAAAATTTCAGTCAAATATTACGCTAACACAGCTCTCATTTATTTGATGTTCAAACGCATTTATATATTCTACCAAACAATCTATTATTTACAAATTATTATTCTTTCCCGAGACAAATGACAAATGATATGTTTCCTTATATTTTATTTTATGCATTAATCTAAATCAAATAATGATAATTTATGTTTTTCTTTAAAATGTGTTGGATAATTAAGTATCAAAATAACAAAAATTTCAATGAATAAATAATAAATCATCTTTCTGACGACTGTTACTTAGAATAGTACTACTTTATTATTTGTGGAAACATTTAAAATTTTCTTATTAAATAATTTATTGTAAACATAACTCGTAAAATAAAATAACGTTTACCACTTATCTTAAAAATAACATTAATAACGACCTACAACGTTTGAAAACCACAACCATAAAAATCCCAAGTCAAAACGACCACCATAATTATAAAAAGTCGAGCATAATATAATAAGTTTCAACGAACTTGCCATCAACCCAAATGCATAAAAGTCGGAGTAAATAGTTTCAAAACGTTCATAATAAAATCTCGTGAACTACAAGGTCCTCGGGTTTGCGCAGCCACTAGTCCGAGCCTGCTAACTGGTCACTACCTCCCGTCTTCTCAACAATATCATCTGCATCGATCAAGTCTAGTGAGTCTAAAGACTCAGCATGCATAAACTATGAATAACAAATAATACGTAGTAAAAATTCATTGAGTTTAAACATAGCTCCTATGTAATGCCCGAGAATTTGACTATTGTAATCTGAGATGATTTATTGATTATGAACTGAGGTGATTATAGCCGGGCCATTCCGAGATCAGACTGGGCAAAACATATGAAAAGTACAATGTTTGGACAGAACTGTTGGCGCCCGAGCGGTAGGAAATGACCGCCCGAGCGCCAGTGTTCAATAAGAATACCATTCGGGCAGAACCTGTGGCGCCCGAGCGGTAGAAAATTACCGCCTGAGCGCCAGTGGATAACAAATGTAAGTCACGGACAGAGGGTTCCGCGCTCGAGCGGTAAAGATCGACCGCCCGAGCGCCGACTGAAAATCATGGAGAATGGGACACGTTGCCTTTACATGCAATGGATATATATAAAAGCGATTCCTTCATTTCCTCCGGCAAGAAATCGAGGAGAAGTTTCAGAGAATTCTTAAGAAAAATCCTTACGCCTTTATATTTCAATCCGTCCGTCCGAATTGTAATCTGACTTCAGTACTGCAATCCTATCAACGTAGGCTACAACTTGACGTAAGTTTTGCTACGTTTTGACATGCTTTGAAATTATGTCATTGTCAGAATTGAATAGGATTCATATATGATGTTCTTGACATGTTAGACATCATAGAATCGAAGTCAGATTGAGAAACAGACTGATTATGGAATTGTTATGATTTTCTGATTATATTGATTTGAAATCGGACAGATTTAGATTATGAATGAGTTACAGACTATATCGGATATGAGTTATGATTTGTAATTGAGGTCTGTTGATATGATAGTGACGGTGATACTGAAATTGTTCCGTTATACCGTGATTTGAATTGAATCCAGATTAATCAGATTCAGTGTTGAATTGAGAATAGAACATTGATATTATGATTCTCAATATATCGTTTCAGATTTACAGAGACAGTCTTGAGTTTAGAACTGATATTGCTTCAGACCGAGACTACAAACGGAAGGTATAATTCAATGTGGTATGGGGAGATCGACTTGAGTCGGTTTAGACTTGAGTTTCCCTAAAGCACATACTTTACTTTATTGCAGTGATATTGCATTGATTTGATTGATATACTTGTTCTCTTGATTTATAGATAGCAGGTATCAGACGGGAAATCTTGTGACAGAAGTGCCTGATAGTGGTGGGATCGCCACGGGCACATTGCACGATGTTACAGGATAGTGTAGACATCTTGGGACGGAAGTGCCTGACAGTGGCGGGATCGCCACGGGCACATTGCACGATGTCTCAAGATGGGATATTAACGATAGAGCTACAGTCCATGACGGATAGGTCAGGACACCGGATGTTGGTTATATCGAGTAATAGGATTGGAATTCTTCTATTACGGAATTCGATATAGGAACACCATATTTGGTTATATCGAGTAATAGGAACAGAGTTCCTTCTATTACGGAATTCGATATAGGAATACCACATTTGGAAACCGGGATCCCTAGACTAGGATGGAGTCTAGTCTGAAACGTGGAGTCACGTATATGTTTGACAGTCTAAGATTGTTTATGTTTCAGATTTTGATACATATATCTGTTACCTGATTACATGCTTTATATTTGTTTATATGATTGCATGTTTCGTTGATTTATACTGGGATTTATTCTCACCGGAATTATCCGACTGTTGTCTTGTCTGTATGTGTACATGACAACAGGTGGGACAGGATCAGGGTCCAGGAGATGATGAGAGATCGTGATAGAGTGGAGACTTCGGACTTGGATGTATATAGGGTTTTGACACTTGATATTTAGATGTTGAACCTTAGTTTTACTGATTTGTAGACCGTACAGGACATGTACTTTATTTTATACTGAGTTGTTTATTAGTTGATTTCACTACGTTCCGCATTTTAAAAAGAAAAAAATTTTAGACCCTGTTTTATAATTGATTAATTAGTCCCAATGATGATTAAGAACTTGATTAGCGTCCGGGTCCCCACATCCTATATAGCATAAATATGTATAACACGACTTTCCTGCATAAATATTTTCATAAAATCACATTTTCATGTTCGTCATAGTAATCGTAATCATAAATCATTTTGCATAGAGTTATGTTCAATACAAGTGGCCCATAACATAAATCGTTCGATCAAACTAACCACGGTACTGGGCCGGCAGGGATCACCACAGCTCTCAAACTGAATGTCCACTCCCTAGCATAACATAATTCTCCCGAAGAGGTTGGAGAGGTCCCCGGGCACGTTCTCCGACTTCCAAACCCGTAACATAATTTGGCCACAAGACAAATCGCTGTGGCCAAATTGCATACCTAAAAAATAATTATTTTGTACGTCATACATACTTACGAACATCGTAAAACTTGTTGGATCGTCTGTAGTGCCCAAATTCAGTACACGTATAACTCATGCATTTATTTAATTGTTAATTCATTTATTTAAATTTAAAATGAGTTTTAGCCATGCATGATTTATTTAAATGCATTATTTTAACTTAATTATGATTATGTGGTTCACGTTAAAATGTTTTTTTCAAGTTTCATGTTTCAGGCGATTACTCGAGACGGGATCGAGGAAAAGACTGGTGACGATTTTGGCAATTTAAAATGTGGTATTTTATTTTAAGTTGAGATTGGGGTATTTTAACTAAGTTATTAAGTTGTTAGTATTTTAAAGCCTAATTTAATTATTAGGTGATTTCAAGATTTTTTTGAAACTTTCACAAGTTTAACACTTGCGTATTTTATTTAAATTTAGGGAGGTTAGTAATTTAAGGAGGGGTTATTATTTTAACTACCATGTAATTGCTCATCAATTATCTAATTAAGCTAATTAACATCCCTAATCCCCTCCCCACTACCCAACTCACGCTACACACACACACACTACACGTTTTACACACACTAAGAGCCGTAAAACACACACACACATTCAGATTTCTATTTCTATTTTTACAGAGCAAAACCTAGGGTTCCTCAAGTTTGAAGCGGCCGCCCCCTCCTCCAAAATTTTCCAGCAACTTTTCTTTAATTTCATCGCAAGATTTTAGTGCCACAATCGTCCCGGATCAAGCCTTGCTCGGTTTCCTCTTCGGTGTCGTCATTCGGTAACGTTTAAAATCTAAAGGCACGTATATTCTGTTATTTCTGCATCGATCTCGTCATATTATGCGTTGTGTTGTTAATTATGCGTAAAAATACATGTGTGATGCGTAGAAGTTTGAGCAATTATGTTAAGATCGCTTTTGAAACCATTTTTAGATCCAAAATTTCATTTTCACTGTCTTTTTAAATACTGCGATTTTTCGGTCGCGATTCTGAGAAAACCTTCAACACAAAAATTGTAGAACTTTTTGATACCTTCGATTTGACAATAAATTCGAAACATTTGGATAAAAATTGAGTGAGTTATGATGTTTTTCGTGGGACTGCTCAAACTACGTTTTCAGAAAATATGTTTATTAATGTGTTCTTGAAGTTTTATCGTTGCAGGATTCGTTGGGAATCGACGGGTGATCGTTGCTGCATCTAGGTATGATTAGTATGACGTTGGGTTGGTATTTGGTATGCCGGTTAGTGTCGATAGGCATTTGAATTCATTAGAAGTCGTAAGAAACGATGGGTGTCAATTTCCGTGTTTGTGAGATTGTATTGTGTTAGGATGGGCATCGTTGTTTTGGGGTGTTTGCACAGGTTGTATCAATGTGGTAGCACCGTAGGATGAGTCTCAAGGTATCGGTTCATAGTCCATACGAGCGAGTTTAGAATGCTAAGCAATACATGTATTAAATTTTCGTGGATTTCCAAATTGCGCAGGTATCCGGACCCCGAGACGGACCCTTACACGGGGTCCGTGCCCTTGTTTTCTTCTTAGTGTCAATTTTACGAGCCAACACGGACCCCCACACGGACCAGGGCACGGGGTCCGTGCCTTCCCTTTTCTTCACGACAAATTTCATTGCACCTACATGGACCCGGAGCCGGACCTGGGCACGGGGTCCGTGTCCCTTCACCTTCCCGAGTATTCCTTTTGCGCACCTACATGGACCCATACACGGACCCAGGCACGGGGTCCGTGTACTTTATATTTTTGGGAAAATTTTAGTTGTGTTTTGGAGTTTCATGTCTTGGGTTAGTACGATGATTTAAAAGAGGTCAAGTCCCGAGAATTTTATAATGTCTTAAGTTATTTCTTGAATTCAGGGGTGAGCATGCATGCCTACGTCTAAGCTATGCAAGTTAAGTATTTAAATTCATGTTAGTATGTGCAGCAGCGGCCCCAAATGACATCCAACGAATCCCTCAACGCCAAGTAAGTATGTTGACGTGCAAGAAAATAATTTCAAGTTTTTGAGGTATGCTAAATGTCTTATGACCAATGTATGTATGGGGTTGGAAAGCGTTAAATCATGAACTGGGACCAACCCACCCCGTTAAAGCATGAACGGGTTTAGATCAGGATTGGAAAGCGTTAAATCATGAATGGGGACCAATCCGCCCATTAAAGCATGAACGGGGATCTCATGTATGTGGCAGTGGATTCGTTCATGTCAGCCCAATACTGTGGTTTAGTCTGATCAGGCGAATTATGTTATGGGTCACTTTCTTTGAAACATGCCTCTACGCAAAATAATGAAGTTCATGTATGTTTATGTATGTACAAATATGCAAGCATGTTTATGAAATTTTTCACGTTATGGCACGTCTAAGTTATGTACGCATGTTAAGTTTCTAGTTATGTATGCTTTATTTTAAAGTTGCATGTGGTTTTACTATGTAGTACTTGTTACTCCCAGTTTATACGTGTTGAGTCTTTAAACTCACTAGACTTGATCGATGCATGTGAGGATGTTTTCGAGGAGACAAGGGGTGGGGACCAAGGAGCAGGCTTGGACTGAGCAGGAGGCTAAACCCGAGGACCGTCCAAGTTTAAGCTTTTATGAAAATGTTTAAATACTCTGATTTTATGTTACTGTTTGAGGTTCGAGCAAATACTTTTGGTAGACATCATTTTGAGATTTTTCTGTTGCAACAAATGTTGAGGACGAACAGTTGTTTTATCAAATTTTGAGGGTTCACGATTTATTTAAGAAAATTTTAAATTTTTCCTCAAATTTTGAATAGTAAAAGTACAGTACGTTACATCGTCATCAGACATGCTGCCTCAACATCCTAAATTAAATATCAAAACAGTGCCTAAAGGTGCGTTCGGACACATACGACTCTCGAATTAAATAAATCCACTTAGCATGTATCAATCAACTCGAGACTCGACCAACATGTAAAACACATCCAACCTACTGCCCAAGGCTATAAACCAGCCACGAACCATGCTCAAACCCCGTACCATGCACCACGAACCATGAAGACACAAGCTGCCCCAAAGAATGACGTTATGGCACCTATGTGTTCCATACGACTTCCTATCGATTTCAACTCGAACCAAGCCCTAGACTCGACCCTTAGACATCCCTTGTGAATATGGTTTGACCCTTTCCAGGCCAAGACACATGTAATGCCCTTAAACCTCAAAAACTCGAGACCTCCATGCACGAGCCCTATCGTGCGCAATCGGCACTTCACGACTTCAACAACTCTTCCGTCCAACCAGTCCCTAGCCGACCCATACCAAGCTTACCCCAGTACCCTAAGACCTTGCCTAGACCCTAGCGACGAGTCCTGGTCCAGTCAAGCAACCAACCCGATGCCCCAAGGCCGTGATCCCTAACATGGGCGTGTGATGCTTCCTCGACTATTGCTGCACCAGCAGCTTATTGGCCCATCCCGGACCACCTAATGACACCTAAACACATCCCATAATGTGACCATATATAGCAGCAAGCTATAGGATCGGTCCAGCAAAGCCGGCGATCAAAAACTCGAGAAAACGAAGAAATTCATGCATATTATATATCGAAATTGATTTTATTAATGTTTTAGCATTCATATAATCAATACAATAAGTTTTCATGCATTTTTGGTATCAAAATACAGTAATTAACATGATTGATGTGTCAAAGAAAGGTTTATACATGCCTTTGCGTCTTAAATGCATGAAATATCGAATACCGACGCGAGGGAAAACGGAGGCTTAATGGAGACTGTTTACTGCTTTTTCTTGCTTCAACAGGGACTAAATTAATCAAGGAACATTGTGTGATGATCGGCTAGGGCTGCTGCTAGGTAAATAGAAGCCAAAAAAAATCCCCCAAAGCATAGGTGTTTCGGCCAAGAGGTATGTGTGAGTTTAGTGTGTATTCTAGGTGTGTGTTGTGTGAGAGGCATGTGAATGAATGTTCTAGGGCTAGGACTCTACTTTTTATTTAATAAAAAAATATTAACTAGGGTTTTAGGTTAATTACCCAAGGTTTCAATTATTAATTAAGCCCTCCAACTTTTAAAATATGACAATATATTTGAGAGTTCTACAAATCATAAATTCTACCAATAATTAAATACTAATCAATTTAATTAATTATGACATAAATTTAATTTTAAAATATTGTATTTCGAATGAAAGGATTTAAATTCCTTACTTTTTGAAATTTTCTAATTAAATGGTTAACATACTTTTATTTCACTCGATAAATTAAATTTAGCCCTTAAATACTAAAATTCATAAATACTTTAAAATAACTAATTTCTCAGCTTAAAATAAAAATGTAACTTTAATTTTTAACACCTCAATCGTCTCTGGTCTACTTTCCCGATTAGGCATCAAACATTCGCCTAAAAAACTTAAACTCGAGAAAAAAATCTAACATTTCATATGCATACATATCTTATTAATTAAATAAATAAAATATTTCAATCATGGATGGGGTTTACGTGTAATGGTTTTTGGGTAATACAATCTTAAACGAATCAAAGGATTGAAGTCCATTTTATCATGTCTAAATACAAATAATAAAAGGCGAGAAATATGAATGAATATCTATATAGAACATATAAAATATTAATTAAAATTTTTATTTGTATAGTTTCAATCTTTAAGAAATGACATTAACTTTGATGTCTTAATCGAATTATCATGGGTATGAACTTTTATTTACAATCTTGTTTCAAAACAAAATGAGAGAAAAAAGAGAATGAATGAAGAGAAGTAAGAATCAAGAAATAACTAGATTTTTATATTTTGAAATATATCGCATATTTTCAACATTTTCATCGAATCGATGATATTAAAAAAATTATCAATTCACGGAGATTTTATGAATGTTCGGCGACTTCAAATGCTCATATGTCACTCATTCTATCACAATAATATGATTTCACTAAAAGAATTTGATTAATTACAGAAAATGTAATAACCCACTTCAGTTTAGTCTTAAACACTGCCAAACTGAAACTCTTAATATCTTTACAACTTTATCAGTATGAAACTCATATATTTTTCTAAGCACAACTGATCTTAAAAGATCAAATACAACAAAGTGATGTGCTAGTTCTTTTGCTCAAAAGATAGTCTGAAAGCTATGAATATGTCTGTTAGGTGTGAGCTTTTTCGTAACTGGTCTTGTAAGCTTTAATTCAATAATTCACTCAGAATGAATGTGTGCAAAGTTCTTTTCTCAGCTGAACTCCACGACTATTTATACGCTTTGCTTCCATGATAATATTGAATGTATTTAAATGGCTTATATCCGTTGATTTGTCCTTTCTGAACATGTCAACATTCTTCTGACAATAGTACACTGTAGCGTTCTAATATGCGATGCTCCCACTACAAGTTACAGTCTACTTTGTACAAATTGTCGGTTAATGGCTACGCTTCAGCTGATGACGTATCCAACTGACTATAGTTGAGTATAAATCCGATTAGTTGAGCTGACTATATAACTGAGCTCTCATAACTGATCGGTTTAGTTATCTTCACAGATTGAGTTAGCTTCGATCAGTTCAATTGCCTTCGATTATTTAGCACATTAATTTTCAGTTCGGGAAACTTCAATTTAAGTGATTTCAGTTCGAATAAGTTCAGTTGAGCCGATCAGTTCTATAGTCTTCAATCGCTTAATTTGTCAAACTACGAAATTCTGATTCTAACAATTTTCCTCTTTTTGGTGTTTGACAAAACATAGAATTCAAGAACTTATATGAACTGAACTTTTGTAGATAAAATAATATTTAATTGTACAGATTCGTACAAGGAATGAAAGAATTATCTTCTAACTGATCTTTGCGAAAAATACTGTACAAATGCGTACAAATCAAAGAATGAAAGTATAAAGACTGTCTTCTAACTGATTTTTATTGTTCTGTATTTCTTTGCTTTTTTGTCATCAGGTTCTTGATCAGTTGGTTGACATGGCCTTTTCTTAGATTGCTGCTGTTGCTATTCCTCTTCCCCCTTTTTGTCAACACCGACACGGGTTGATAGAAGGCAGACTTCAGAGCTGACTTGTGATATGACACTCAACATCTGTTCCTACATCAAATCCATGCGCTTTGCCATACTTGTTTGCACAAAGTCAATTCGTTCAATAAGCATGTCTTGAGTTTGGAAGAGAGCTGGAACTGTCACTCTGTCCTTCTTCAGTTGATCTACTAGGAGAAATAGTGAAGTGATATCCTTTGTAACATGATGGAGTTTCTTCATTGTATTCTTCTTTATAGAATCAATCTTGAATGTTTGCAACAGTTGGGTTGACTTCATATCGGAGACAATTGAAATAAGATTGTGCAAACTGGACTGAATTTCTTCAAGAATGATATCAGTAGCCATCGGTATTTCAGAAGACAGGGTTTCAGATGTAGCTGGTGCTTTGCCCTTGTCTTCTTCACTGAAAATGACCATGGCTAAATGTGGTGATTCAGTCTCAATTTGGTCTAGTTCTTTGACAATTTCTTCAACTGCTTCCTGTTGAGGATCTTGAACTGAGGTAGAAGGTTGAACAGTAGTTGAGCTGGAAGGCACATCAGTTGGTACTTGTACATCAACTATTTGTTCAGGGTGCAACTAGGTTGTTTCAGCTTTATTTTTTTGGTCAGTCATGACAGTTGACTGAAACATTGCTTCAATATTTTCCAACATAGCCTCCGAGGCTAGTTGTTCTAATAAGCTCTGGTCTTCAACTGTCTTAGCTGGTTGAGCAGATTCAAGGTTCAGCTGGATGTCAATGGCAACTGATTGGATAAATTCATCGATATTGGCCAGTGACAACTCAGCGTCTGTGTACAGTTGAAGACTGATTGGAGGAGATTTTGAAGGAATAGAAGTTGAAAATGGTTGATCATCCTGAGGAGTAGGAACAATCACTGGCTTAGAGCTCTGTTCAGCAACTGCTTCCTTGGATGGCTATGACTGAGCTCCAGATGGCTGGGCATACTCCACAGATGTTGGGCTTTGGGAATCAACTGATATATACAATTGTTGATCCATTTCCCATGCTTTGATCGTCATTTGCAAGGATAAGAGATCTGAGTCCAGCTGTTGAAACGACGGCTCTGTCATTGTAAGCAGTTGCACTGATCGAATCATAGTTCTGTTTCAGCTGAGCTATTACTACAACCAGCTTCTTCACGCGCATCAGATCGAAGAAATAAGATCTCCTCTCTAGTGCCTGAGCGATGGTGATAGCCTTTACTGTCTTCAAGACTAATGTTTCCAGAGCAATGAATTCATTTAAAACTGATTTCTTCATTAATCGTCTGACAAACACTTCAGTCCGAAATATGACCCATTCATCAAAATGTTCCAACTTCGATTCAGCGAACTCATTTATTTCGTTCCAAGTGAGATCAATATAAGTCTGAATCGGGTTGGTTGGCCTGGACTCTTTAATCATCTTGTCTTTGCCTTTCAGATCAGTTAGGACATGAGAGATACTCAGCCCAGAAGTAGTTGCATCCACCTTGTCACGTATCACCACGGCTTTAGGTCGAGCGATTGGCATTACAGTTGGTCTGGTGACAGTGATAGATGGCACTCGCACTCCAACAAGTTTCAATTTTTCACCATATTCGTTGACTATCTTCAATGGAGGCTCAGTTGGCTTCTTCTGCTGAGTCTCTTCAACTGTTTGTGAAACAGAAACTGCCCAAACAGAAATAGCAGTTAAGAGTCGTTCAGCTCCAGTTGGCATCAGTCTTTTAGTTGGAATGACTTCAACAGCAACTGATTTGGTCTTCTGAGACCTTGGCTTTTTCACAATTTTCGGAGATGGTGTTTTCTCCGATTCACTATCACTGACAATCGGTTTTCTTTTAATTATCAATTTCTTCACCAAGTATTTGGTTTTGGCCTTTTACACGGATTTGGGAGCTGCCATCATCCCAATCTCCTGTTTGATTTTGGTCAACTTCTCCGGTGAAATGTCAAGCTTTGTCTTTGGTGGCTGAATATTTTTTGCATTGAAGACCTTGAAATTGGAAGACTTCTCAGTTGAGTCATCCACCAGACCAGAATTTTTCAGCAAATAGCTTGGCAGCAAAGCGAAACCATTCGACTGCTTCGAAGATTGAACCATATTTTTCAGAATGTTGAAACTAGTGGTAGACCAGCTCAATCTTCTGCCGGTCATTATTGCTGTCATAACTTAGAATTTTTCAAGGGTAAAGGCAGCAAATGAACCTGCCTTGGCGACGATATCTGTCAGCAGTTGTATCACTGGCTTTGATAGGTGTAGTTTTTACGTGTTTTTTTGCATTATTTTTGTGTGTTTGCATTGTGCATACGTATATTTCATTTACATTTTGTTTGTTTTAGAGTAAGCTATGAATATGATCCTGTCTCACTTGTGCGTGATGAATTTGCAGGAAAAATGATCGGAAAAATGAGATTGGACAAAAGATGCAAGCCAAGAAGACAATAGGCAGAAAAGCTGGCGCCCGAGCGGTAATTTTACACCACTCGGGCGCGAGAAGCGAATCAAGCAACTGAATTCCAGAGAGCATGGCGCTCCGGCGGTAATATTCTACCGCCCGGGCGCTAGAAATGCCTTCTGAAGAGTTGATGTACAGAAGACTCGGCGCTCGGGCGGTGATATTCTACCGCCTGAGCGTGAGTGCCGCACTTCCCAAGGAAGATTACAGAGGGTGTGGCACTCGAGCGGTAATATTCTACCGCACGAGCGCCACCTAAAAATGGAAAGATTTCTTTAGCCAATTTCTTCCTTTATTTCTGAAGGGGAGAGAATATGGAAGGGATTTAGACGTTTTTGGGAAGAGATTCAGACATTATTGACAGCCACCACAAGTCTTGGAGAGGATTTGACGCTTGGAGTTGAAGATTTCGAGATTACCGGGGATCGTTCTTCGCATTTTTCGTCAAGTCTAGTATTTCTTATTTAGAATTTATCTTTTAAACATTGTTGTGTTTATTTTCACTATGATTTCGAGTAGCTAAACTGCAATATTTGTTGGGATTAAAGGGGATCCTACCCCGAAACTGATTTAGTTAATTCGTATTTTAATTATTGATTTGTTCTTGAGTATACTACTGTTTTGATGACGATTATTAAAGCATAGCTAACTTTAATAATAGTCTCATATCGTGAGTGAGTTCGAGAGAATAGTTTGCGATAGGATTTAGTAGTATAGTCCGTGGATCTACAATTTACATAGAAATAGTAAATTGGATACATATTGATAGTTATAGTCCTAAGGGGCGAAAACTATGGGATTTCATAGATCGACATGCGATTCACTCTTGATAAATAATTAAAGACATTTAATTACTTCATTGAGTAGAGTTAGTTTGGCATAACTCAAGAGAGCGTGTTCAATTGAATAGGAAATCCTGTCGGAAGCGTCAAACACTATAGAACGAATTAATTAATTAACGAGGGGTTGGTGAACTGAAATTCCCAACAAATTCACTTCTAATTGAATTTTAATTAACCATTCTAGATATTATATCTCATTATTTAATTCCTGAACCTTTTTATTTGCATGTTTATTGGAGCATATTAGTAATAAACAACCATTCAAATTTCGTTGCTAAAGATTTGATAACTGCAAATAATAATTGTCAAATACAGTCTCCAGTGGAACGATACTCGTACTCTCGTACATTATACTATTACTTGACATCGTGCACTTGCGATTAATTTTTGAGCATACAAAATCATATTTTTATTAAGGATTCCACGGTGCAAGTTTTTCTCGATCAAGTTTTTGGCGCCGTTGCCGAGGACTGTTAATTCACAATTTTATTTTTAGTTATTTTCTTTATCATTGTTTTATTTTTCTTGAGCTAACACTCCATATTCTATTCCAGATATCTTTTCCGGTGCATGCCAAAGTCACTTGACGTGGAGCTTGAGCAGTTTGATCCGAAAATTGAAATAAATTTCCGCAAAGTCACTTGACATGGAGCTTGAGCAGTTTGATCCGAAAATTGAAATAAATTTCCGCATAAGAAGACAGAAGCAGAGACTGAAGGAACTGATGGAGAGGCACGAGCACGAGCATGAGGAGGAACACCATGAAGGCAGACATGTTGAGATGCCACGCCGCATACCAATGCTATAGTATGTCCAGCCTTCTTTAGATGGTGCACGCCCCAGCATTGTGAGGCCTATTGTGCGGGCAAACCACTTCGAAATCAAGCCAGCCATAATTTAGATGATTCAAAATACAATCCAGTTTGGAGGATCTGCAGTAGATGACCCAAGCACGCACATCGCAGATTTTCTTGAAATTTGCGATACTTTTAAATTTAATGGAGTTTTTGATGACGCTGTTAGGTTGCGTTTATTTCCTTTCTCCTTACGTGAAAAAGCTAAGGCATTGTTAAATTTTTGCCTGTAGGTTCGATCACCACATGGGAGGACATGGCGAAAACATTTCTCATTAAATACTTTCCTCCATCTAAGACCATGAAGCTGCGGGCAGACATCACCACATTTGCTCAATTCGAGCAGGAGTATTTATATGAGGCATGGGAGCGTTTCAAAGATCTATTACGAAGATGTCCTCATCACAAACTGCCACTTGGGTTAGTCGTTCAAACCTTTTACTATGGCTTACTCACTCCTAATCGTACTATGATAGATGCTGCTGTCTGTGAAAACCTACTGAGAAAAACTGCTGAGGAAGGATATGAGTTATTGGAGGAGATGGCCGCTAGCAGCTATCATCCTAAATCTGAAAGGAACAACCAGCTAAGAAGTGCAGGAGTTCACCAGGTAACTGACATTTCCGCTATTACTGAACAACTTGATGTCTTGAACAGGAAATTGGACGGCTTCAATATGGTGGCACAGCTATGCATCTTCAAGAGATATTTTGTGAAAAATGTGGAGGAGAACACTATATTAAGGACTGTCAAGACAGTGGTCCTTTTTATGCGCCAGAAGGGGCACCAGTGAATCAAGTGGGAGTCCAAAACCGTCTAAAGAATGATCCATATTTGAACACATACAATCTTGGATGGAGGCAACATCCCAACTTCTCATGGGATGGCCAAAACAGTCAGAATCGACCACAGGGAGGACAACCATATGGGAAACAACCAATGTACAAATCTGACCCTCCGAGAGAAGAAAAGTCCAATCTGGAGCAGATGATGTCTAAGTTCATCTCATCTACCGAAACTAGACTCCAAAATCAAGATGCATCGATAAAGGGGCTAGAGATTGAGATTGGACAGTTAGCTAAGATGATAGCAAGTAGAGAGCCGGGCACCTTGCCAAGTAACACAGAGACCAATCCAAAAGGGCAAGTGAAGGCCATCGAGTTGAAGAGTGGAAAGATCTTAGAGGCTAGAGGGACAGAAAAAACTCAAGTACGGGATGAACAGATTGAGTCATCAAAAGGTAAGTCTTCTAACTCTACACCAGCACCCACTGCACAATCTAAAATTGTTATCCCTCCACATTTTCCTGCAGCATTAAAAAAGGCGAAATTAGATGCGCAATTCGGTAAGTTCTTAGAAGTATTCAAGAAATTGCGCATCAATATTCCATTTCCTGATGCTCTGATGCAAATGCCAAGCTACGCTAAATTTCTGAAGGACATCTTAGCAAGCAAGAGAAAATTGGAGGATCACATGACAGTTAATCTAACTGAAAATTGCTCTGCTTTGGTATAGATCCCACCGAAACTTAAGGATCCAGGGAGTTTTTCTATTCCTTACATGATTGGTGATGTTGTTTTTCATAAAGCCTTATGTGATCTTGGTGCAAACATTAACCTCATGCCTTTGTCTATATTTAGGAAACTTGGGTTGGGAGAACCTAAACCAACGAGGATGTCTTTAAAGCTAGCAGACAGATCTGTCAAGTATCCACAGGAAGTTATTGAGGATGTGCTAGTGAAAATGGACAAATTTATTTTTCCTGCAGATTTCGTGGTGCTCGACATGGAGGAGGATATGTAGATGCCTTTGATTTTGGGGAGACCGTTCCTTGCAACTGGCAAGGCTCTAATTGATGTGCAGGAAGGGAAGTTGAGATTGAGAGTGGGAGAATAGGAGATTACTTTTGACGTTTTTAATGCACTTAAGCACATGCTGCATTCTGATAGTTGTTATAGAATTGATGCTTTTGATTCTCTTGTGTTTAACTATATGCAGGATGCTCTTAGGGACCCTTTGGAAGCCACTTTCACTACTGAATCACGAGAAGACGAATTGGATGCAGGGAAATCCGAGATACTGGCATACCTCAATGCCAACCAGCAATGGAAGAGACCAATAAGGATGAGATTAGAGAACTTGGGGGATCGAAGAGATTTGATCCCTCAGAAGTCAAGCCTAGAGGAGCCACCAACTCTGGAGCTCAAGCCATTACCTCCACATCTGAAATACGTCTATCTAGGTGAGAACAATAAACTTCATGTGATTATTTCTTCTTCTTTGACAGATGTGATGGAGGAAAAACTGCTGAAAGTCTTGAAAGCGCACAAGAGCGCATTTGCATGGAAAGTGGCGGATATCAAAGGGATCAATCCATCAGTCTGTATGCACAAGATATTAATGGAAGAAAAGTACTCACCCCTCGTGCAACCTCAAAGACGACTCAATCCAAAGATGCAAGAGGTAGTGAAGGCCGAAACTATTAAGCTTCTCGATGCATGTATTATCTATCCTATTTCAGATAGTGCATGGGTAAGTCATGTTCAATGTGTACCTAAGAAAGGTGGGACTACGGTGATCACTAATGAAAAGAATGAACTTATTCCCACGAGGACTGTTACGGGGTGGAGAGTATGTATTAACTATAGGAAATTAAATGATGCTACCCTTAAAGACCACTTTCCCCTTCCCTTTATTGATCAGATGTTAGAGAGACTAGCGGGACATGAGTTTTACTGTTTTCTAGATGGGTATTCGGGGTATAATCAAATCACTATTGCAACTGAGTACCAAGAGAAAACCACTTTCACTTGTCCTTATGGAACTTTTGCTTTTCACCTATGCCTTTTGGTCTTTGTAATGCCCCATCTACATTTCAGCGCTGCATGACTGCTATATTCCATGATATGATTGAAACCTTTCTTAAAATATTTATGGATGACTTTTCTATCTTTGGTGCAACGTTTGATGACTGTTTGCAGAATCTGAAGGTGGTTTTGATGAGATGTGAGGAGACGAATTTGGTACTGAATTGGGAATTGTGCCATTTTATGGTACAAGAAGGCATAGTGTTGGGGCACAAGATATCACAGCATGAAATAGAGGTGGATAAGGCAAAAGTGGAAGTTATCAAGAACTTACCACCTCCGACATCCATAAAGAGAGTTAGAAGTTTTCTAGGCCACGCCTGTTTTTATCGTCGTTTTATAAAAGATTTTTCAAAAATTTCCAAACCTCTATCTTCCTTACTTATGAAAGATGTGTCTTTTGATTTTAATTCTGACTGTATACAGGCATACGAGGATTTGAATGAGCGCTTGGTGACGGCTCCTGTCCTGGTGGCACCAGATTGGGATCTACCCTTCGAGGTCTTGTGCGATGCCAGTGATACTGCGGTTGGTGCTGTCCTTGGCCAAAGGCGGAACAAGGTATTTCACACTATATACTATGCAAGTAAGACTCTCGATGAAGCACAATTAATTATGTCACCACTGAAAAAGAATTACTTGCAGTAATATTTGCACTTGACAAGTTCCATTCATACCTTGTTTTGTCGAAAGTAATTGTGTTTACTGACCACTCTACCCTTAAATATCTGCTTGCTAAGAAAGAGGCCAAACCACGATTGCTTAGGTGGATATTACTTCTCCAAGAGTTTGACCTCGAAATAAAAGATAAAAAAGGTGTAGAAAATATGGTAGTTGGTCATCTTTCTAGGCTAGAGCATGTTAGTACAAATTGTGAAAACGATGAGATAGATGATTTGTTTCCGGATGAGCAGCTGCTAGTGGTGAAAAATTGTCCTTGGTTTGCAAACTTTGCGAATTTTCTTGTTACAGGCTCACCCCCCCAAAATTTAACATTTCACCAAAGAAAGAAATTCTTTTCGGACGTGAAATATTATTTTTGGGAGGAACCCTTCTTGTTCAAAATGTGTTGGAACTTTTAAAGTTCGCAATCTTGATTTTGATGTTAACAAAACTTGTTATTGTGTTTCTAACATATTTACTCAAGTGTGAAGTTGCAAACACAAGAAGCAAGCTGAAACTGAATTTTGCACAAACTGAATTTCTGGCGAGCTTCGGTATTTTGATGATATCTCTCAACTGGATTATCCAAATGACAATCCGCCAACCAGACTGATTAGAAAACTCAATTTGGAACAAATCGTATTTCACGACAGTTGGACAAAATCGGATGTTATCATGGTCTAACTGATCGCTCAATTACCAAACTGATCACACGAAAATAGCAATCAGTTGAGTTTGAGCACCTGCGGTATTTTGGTCATATCTCTCAGACCGATTATCGAAATGAAGCAATTCAGTATGCATTGGAAAGATAAGACGATGATCTACAAATCATCTTCAGAAGTCAAAGTCTGAATCAAAGCTTAAGATGCTGATAAATGACGATGAAGTTAATGGTTCTGCACAAACTGAAATCAGCTAGGCTGATTTCAGCACACCAGCTGAAACTGAACCAACTGAACCAACTGCTGACCAGCTGACCAACCAACTGAACTGAACCAGCTGCTGACCAACTGAAACTGAACCAGACCAGCTGAAGACCAGTTGAACCAGACCAGCTGAACTGAACCAGCTGAAACTGAACCAGACCAGCTGAAGACCAGTTGAACCAGTCCAACTGAACCAGTTGAACTGAACCAGACCAACTGAACCAGTTGAACTGATTGACCAGTTGAGTTGACCAGAGTTGACCAGTCGAGAAAATGTCCAGCAAGACGAATTTGACCGTTGCAATTCCAGAAACAGTACAGAAACTTTCCAACGGTCATATTCTTGTGTCTAACGTATATATCAGTATTGGAGCCTATAAATACAACATATTGAAGATCAAACAATAGCTTTTGAAGTGGATTCAAAGCATGGGCAGTTAGCATGAAGATATCAGCTAGTTGAGAGCACAAGCCCTTGTGTGAGGATACATTTGAGATATACACTGTAAATGATAAATTTCTCACACACAATCACTCACACATATACAAGAGAGTTGAACTTCAAAGATTAGTTGAGTGAGTCTTGCACAAAGACAATAAACTTGTGTATGTAGTCTTTGCATATGAGATATTAAACAATATGCTGATTGTGAGGTGCTGCCTACAATCTTGAGTGCTAGGAGTTCTAGTTGGGTGCTGCCCTTCCGGAATGAGTTTGTACAAGTAGTTATATAAATCAAAGTCTTCTAGTGGATCCTTCCCAAGGGGAAGAAGGGGTGACGTAGGAGTGTTTGAAATCTCCGAACATCCATAAACAAATTCGTGTCTATTTGTTTATTGCATTTGCTTATCATTTTCACTGTTTTTAAAGATGCATTGTTGAAGCATTTTATGTGTTCTTCAAATATCAAAATATTGTATACCAAGTGTTTGATAAAATGCTTCAACTGAATAGTTTTACTCATTCAACTTGCATATATTTTAAATGGTTTACAAAATATTTAATCGGTTTCTACGAAGGATTATTTCGAGTATCTTCCGCTTGGTTTTTAACCAAACTCGATTTAATTCATCGGTGTTCAATATTTCAAGAACCGAGCTATTGTAGCTCAACGATTACCCCCCCTAATCGATCCCAACAAAATGTGCAGATTCTATGATCAGAAGGTGTGTTGCAGAGGAAGAGTTTGGTCAAATTCTCAACCATTGCCATGACCGTGAGGTAGGTGGTCATTTCGAACCAACAAGGACGGCATCTAAGGTACTTGAATGTGGCTTCTACTGGCCAACCCTTTTTAAAGATGCTCGTTCTTATGTGCTAGCCTATGATAAATGCCAGCGGATAGGTAACATCTCAAACCGTCATGAAATACCATTAAATAATATCATTGAGTGTGAGATTTTTGATGTGTGGGGGATATACTTCATGGGATCGTTTCCCATTTCGTTCACGAAAAAATATATTTTGGTTGCAGTTGATTATGTATCTAAGTGGGTAGAGGCAGAAGCATATGCCACTAATGATGCTCAAGTGGTCCTGAAATTTCTAAAGAAAAATATTTTTAACAGGTTCGGGACACCACGAGCAATCATTAGTGATGGTGGCACCCATTTTTGCAACAAACTCTTTGAAAAACTTTTGAGCAAATACGGTGTCACACATAATATTTCTACCCCCTATCACCCCCAGACGAGTGGTCAAGTGGAAGTGTCGAACCGAGAGATCAAGCGGATTTTGGAAAATAAATTGGTAGGCGTCAGTCGGAAAGACTGGTCAGTAAGGTTAGATGATGTTCTTTGGGCATATAGGACTGTTTTCAAAACACCTATAGGCACTACACCATATAGGTTATTGTTTGGTAAAGCATGTCATCTACCTGTGGAGTTAGAGCATCGGACATATTGGGCAACAAAAGAACTAAACTTTAATTTTACTGATGCAGGTGAACGACATCTGCTTCAATTGGATCAGTTGGAGGAATTCCGGAATCTGGCATATGATCTCGCACTGTCATACAAGGAAAAGACAAAGAGGGCGCATGACAGGCGAATCATCGAAAGGAAATTCAAAAAAGGCGAAAATGTCCTAGTCTACAACTCCCGTTGCGATTGTTTCCCGGAAAATTGAAGTCGCGATGGTCTGGTCCATTCGTGATTTCTAAAGTTTACCCATCGGGAGTTGTAGAATTACAAGACGGAAAGGATGGGACATTTACGGTCAATGCCCAGCGATTGAAGCACTACATGGGTGGCACAATTGAGCCGCAACTTGGAATCACCCGGTTCCAGGACAATTTGAACTGAAACTGACCGACAGTCCAGCTCTCGACTATAAATTGAGAACTACCTCTCTTCCCTACTTAATTCAATTTTACTGCTTTAGTTTATTTATTAAGTTTAAATATTAAAACAAAAAAAAATTGGGCGAAGGTTCACGACCGAGCAGTAAAAAATTACCGCTCGAGCGCGAACACCTCTGACAGGATGACATCTCTAGAGAGATTGGCGTCGAGCGGTAATTTTTTACAGCTCGAGCGCGCCTGCACATAAATTCGGCCGCCCCCTTCCCCTTTCTCATTCTGAATTTTTTTTTCTAAATCCCTACTCCTCACTTGCACTCACTCTCGTTTTTTGCAGCACAATTTACTCCAAACATCAAGAATCACGCACCATGGCTCACCCTCATCCGTAAGAATCAAGCATCTCCCGCTTCTCCGGTCATCTTCTTCTCTTTAGTCACCATCTCCATCATCTACCACCATGGCACCCAAGAAACAAAAAGGTACCCCCGGCTCTTCATCTTCGTCATTTGATAGACATCGTTTTGTGAGTGAGACGGCTAAGGCTAGATATGAACACGCTAAGATTCATCGAAACCCAATTGCCGAGAGGGGATTCCATAGACAAATGGAAGATAGATATTTAGATCCTCTTGTGGAATTGGGGAGACGTGGATGGGAACAATTTGGAAATCAACCTACGGCGGAAGTGGTCTCAGTGTTTCGGGAATTCTATGCAAATGCCGCCGAAGGGAAGGATGGTTAGGTTTTTGTTAGAGGTCGACTTGTTCCGTGTGACTCTGTTACAATTAACGCACTATTAGAGACGCCTGAAGTTGATGACTCTCGATTTGAAGCATTGGTAGCTGACCCCAATTATGATATGATACTCGCAGCGCTGTGCCTTCCGGGCGCGATGTGGAAACCATTGGGCGGACCACCGAGCTGTTTTGACGAGAAGTATTTGAAAGCCGGAATTGCCCTTTCATATCTATTTATGGCCCGAAGGATGATGCCAGTCTCGCATAAGAGCGAGGTACAAAAAGAGCGGGCAGTGCTACTGTTTGCCTTGACCGAAGGGTACAACATCAATGTGGGCAAACTTATAAATTCTCAGATCATAATGAGTGCTCACAACAGTCATGTCGGTCTCTTCTTCCCCACCATCATCTCGGAGTTGTGTGCAAGAGCAGGGATTGTTTTCCGGGATGACGAGGAATGGCTACAACCAGTGAAACCTATTTGTGTGGAAGACTTACAGCGGAAGAGCGCTAAACAACAAATAGGCTTCCCCACTCGCGATAGAGATGTGGGTGGATCGAGCACAGCAGCCTCACGTAGCCAGCCGCCACAGCCCCGCAGGCGAACCCAAAATGACAAAATGGATGAAGCCCTCGCCTTCATGGAGCATCAGGATCAGGTCAACTCGAACGTCAATGACAATTTTGCTTACGTTGAATCCATGATGCGCACTATGCTCGTGCACGGGGGCGTTGACCCAGGGAACATACAACCACCCCCGCCATTCATTCCCCCATTCCATTTTCAGTATGACTATCAGCAGCAGGGGGATGTTCCGAGAGTGCCGCCGCCAGAGCATGACGAGGATGAGCCGTGATCAGGGGAGTTCACTGTTTCCCTTTCTTTTTTAAAAAAATTTTCTACTACATTCTGTTTTTGGTTCTTATTGTTGTTTCATTCCGTCATTTTTTTGCATTTGTGCTTATGTCTGCATTCATATGTCGTTTATGTGTTTCAGTTTTCTTTTTTGTGCAATGGGAACATTGCACACTCTTAGTATGAGGGGGTCATTTAATTTGTGTCTTGCATGTGTGTCAGTTGATGGTGAAACAAGTGATTTGGTAGCCGATGATTATGTTGGGTTAAATGAACTACATGTTGCTTAGTCTTGTCATTCATTATGAATCCCCCGGTGAATTGTGAATTTATATATGCACACATAGTGGGTTTTGGTAGTAGTGTAAATGACAGTTGAGTTTAAAAATCTGTGGGGAAACTAGAAAAACATGAGATGCGAGTAGAACTTGAATGAATTTCTGTTGACACTCGTGACTGACCAGTGGCATACACTCGAATAGAAAACTTTAATCTACCTGGAATAATCTTCGTCCAATCGTGCATCGAACCTCAAAAGTCGCCCCTAGGCCAGATAAATGAAGATACCGCATATTCAAAGCCCAGGGAGTATACATGAAAAAAATTATGCACTAAAAAAAATAAATAAATAGAATTAGAATGTGAAGAAAAAAAGGGGATGTAAGGTGTGGGGGAGCCAAAAAGGGATGAAATCCTATCCCGAGGCTAAAAAGATGGAGATGTAAGGCGTTGAGGAATGTCAGCTAAAAATGCTGATAAGTGCATAATGAAAATGATCATTGTACTCCCCATCTTTTTGAACCGTTTGAAACATCTATGGATATTGACTCCCTAATCTTTGTTGGACAACTATGAAATTCTGCCAATTTGTGTTTACTTGTTGGTCACGAATAGAAACAGAACTCAGGATAGCAAAACTTGCGTTGAATTGTTGATTTGGTGACTTGCATGGTTCGAAAATGAAACTATCGGAAGCACGAGCTGGTGAACCCACAGCACACACACGACCACATTTTCTGGTCAAATCAGAATGCTATAGTATGCTTTAAAAAGATGGTGTTAATAAATGTTGTGACTTGACTAATTGGATGTAGTTCAAAAACCCGCTGAGGCATGAGATATCAGTTTGCTGTTTCGCCATCAGTTTAGTTGCTTATATTACTTTAAATTTGTGGTTTGGTTCATATTTTGGTTGTGGTCTGTAACATATCTTGCTTGAGGGCAAGCAAGAGGTTAGTATGAGGGGGTTGATAGGTGTAGTTTTTACGTGTTTTTTCGCATTATTTTTGTGTGTGTTTGCATTATGCATACGTATATTTCATTTACATTTTGTTCGTTTTAGAGTAAGCAATGAATATGATCATGTCTTACTTGTGCGTGATGAATTTGCAGGAAAAATGATCGGAAAACTGAGATCGGACAAAAGATGCAAGCCAAGAAGACAATGGGCAGAAAAGCTAGCGCCCGAGCGGTAATTTTACACCGCTCGGGCGCGAGAAGCGAATCAAGGAACTGAATTCCAGAGAGCATGGCGCTCCGAAGTTAATATTCTACCCCCCGGGAGCGAGAAATTCCTTCCGAAGAGTTGATGTACAGAAGACTCGGCGCTCGGGCGGTAGAATTCGGCGCTCGGGCGGTGAAATTCTACCGCCCGAGCGCGAGTGCTGCACATCCCAAGCAAGATTGCAGAGGGTGTGGCGCTCGACCGGTAATATTCTACCGCCCGAGCGCCACCTAAAAATGGAAAGATTTCTTTAGCCGATTTCTTCTCTTATTTCCGAAGGGGAGAGAATATGGAAAGGATTTGGACATTTTTGGGAAGAGATTTAGACATTATTGACAGCCACCACAAGTCTTGGAGAGGATTTGGCGCTTGGAGTTGAAGATTTTGAGATTACCGGCCATCGTTCTTCGCATTTTTCATCAAGTCTAGTATTTCTTATTTAGAATTTATCGTTTAAACATTGTTGTGTTTATTTTCACTATGAATTCGAGTAGCTAAACTACAATATTTGTTGGGATTAAAAGGGATCCTACCCCGAAACTGATTTAGTTAATTCGTATTTTAATTATTGATTTGTTCTTGAGTATACTACTGTTTTGATTACGATTATTAAAGCATAGCTAACTTTAATAATAGTCTCATATCGTGAGTGAGTTCGAGAGAATAGCTTGCGATAGGACCGAGTAGTATAGTCCGTGGATCTACAATTTACATAGAAATAGTAAATTGGATACATGTCGATAGTTATAGTCCTAAGGGGCAAAAACTAGGGGATTTCATAGATCGACATGCGATTCACTCTTGATAAATAATTAAAGACATTTAATTACTTCATTGAGTAGAGTTAGTTTGGCATAGCTCTAGAGGGCGTGTTCAATTGAATAGGAAATCCTGTCGGAAGCGTCAAACACTATAGAACGAATTAATTAATTAACCAGGGGTAGGTGAACTGAAATTCCAAACAAATTCACTTCTCATTGAATTTTAATTAACCAATCTAGATATTATATCTCATTATTTAATTTCTGAACCTTTTTATTTGCATGTTTATTGGAGCATAGTAGTAATAAACCATCATTCAAATTTCGTTGCTAAAGATTTGATAACTGGAAATAATAATTGTCAAATACAATCTCCAGTGGAACGATACTCGTACTCTCGTACATTATACTATTATTTGACATCGTGCACTTGAGATTAATTTTCGAGCATAAAAATCATATTTTTATTAAGGATTCCACAGTGCAAGTTTTGTTCGATCAGGATTCAGCTCTTTTTTGGGATCAGACACCTTGATCTTTCTCCCATCAGCAGATAATAAAGTCTGCATCTCCTCAATATCAGATAGCTTTATCTCAGAGAAGTGAGATAAGTCATCAGTTGGCATTTGAAAGAGTTTGCTGAAATAGTCGTCATGCACGATTAACGACTGATTGTTGACGGTCATGACAATCTTGTCGTCATCAGAAATAGTAATGTTGACATAAATCTCTTGGATTTTTTTGGATAAATCATTTGGGTCGCCAACCCTAAAAATTTCTTCAATCCTGCAGAATCCAACTTCTGAAATACGCTTCTTATAGCCTCATCGGAGATAAAGAGGACTGAATCGAAATCAATCGCCACAGTGTTGAGAAGGAAAGCTGGAGTTTGGCTTGCCATTTTTGTTGATTTTCCTGCAAAAAAAATTGCTTTGAGATTTTGAATATTTGAGAGATAGAGTAAAGTAAAGTGAACTGAATGGAGGCGGAACGATTAGTTATGTGTGTGACTGTTTAAAATTTGGGACATGTGACAGTCCAAGATTTATTTGAATAAAGACGTGTGTACTTCATTTAAATATTGAAATAAAATATTGTGAACGTCACAAAATTTATTATGGAACTTCAACTGAATTATTAATCAGTTAACATATGTGATAATATCAGTTAGGTCGAGAACTGAATGATTAGTTGGAAACTGAATCAATTCAATTCAAGACCAACTCATATTTGTCTTCTCAGTTAACCTATTTTAATTCGACAATCCCTCTAAATGGATGCATTAAATATTAAATGATCTCATCCTTGGAAGATGAATCATCTTTCGCTGATAGAAGTCTCTTCATATTCTCCTGCCAAAAATAATACTTGAGTCTCTTCATATGATTTTGAGTCTATAAATAAGAGCGAATTAGTTAGACACAAAATCACTTGAGTAATTCAGCAGAGTACAGGTCAACAACAAATGGACAGAGCTAGCAGTTCTCAACAACCGGACCTTGCTGAGGAGTCTGTCGATCGAGGCAGCTCGAAAGATCAAGATTGAAGACACTGTCTGTGGCGCCCCAAACCTCGTCACGTAATCATACAACAAGTGACGTAATTCTTTTCAACGACGTAATAATATAATACATATAAGACAAATAGCATTATTATCACACTTTCTACATCAGTGTAGTAGAAACAGTATAATAAATACATACACACAACTCAAATAAGACAATAAACTATATTGTCTCTATCTACTATCAACTACAGGACTGTTTAACTAGACACATCTAGTCCTTCACCACTATCTTGTCACGGCATAGTAATGTAACATATCCAACAGAAACAACCCTCAAAAGGTGAGCATATACAACAATCATTATCGTAATGTATAACAGTTATCTTAATAACAACATAAAATATAAATGAAATCATAAAAGAAATACCCTCTTTGTTGTTCCTGGACAACCAGCCATCAACAACCTCAACAACATCACACTGCAACAATAACATCGACAATACGTCGCACCCCTACTCAGGTGACAGCAATATCGTCGAATGAACAACAACATCAATGATACGTCACATCCCTACTCCGGCGACAGCAATATCGTCGATCGAACAACAACATACATCGCACCCCTACACCGACGACAGCAATATCGTTGATCGAACAACAGCAACGAGACATCTCCCAACAAACAACAGCCAACAACATCAACAATAATAAACAACAAATATAATATCAAATCACCCAATTCCAGTTATTTACCATTGTTCAACACAATAGTATTTATCAATAATAAACAATAACAACATATGCTCGTACATCAACATGTACCTGATAATCGAGTATATATAAAATCTGGTTATTTCTTTGATCCTGAGGCTTGTGACGTATCTAAATAATTCAACAACAATTATCATATCAATGTCACCGTATCAACATAGTCATAACAGCCTCAATATATAACATCAAATAGGCCAACAACAATTAATTCAACAAAATATAAAACTCGATTATAAATTCTTATCGTTCAACAATTAATATTCCGGTGTATTTAATTCACAATACTAACATCAAATACTCCTTAATCAATTAACTTCAAATAATAAAATATTTTATAACATCCGTTAAACTACAAAAACTTTATATCAACATGTAGCCTATACTTCGTAGACTTCGAATATATAATCAGAATTAATAACAATTAACAAATAACTCTCCAATCTCAATCCAACGATTAAAAATCCCTAATTATAATAAATTGGGAATAATTCAAAATAACACCACTATAATCTTCTCTACTTCGTTAAAATCATACACTATTCAACAATCTTCAATTTCTGTATGATTTAACAATTTATCGGATTTATTCCAGAAATCGACGAATTTCAAACATCACCAAAACTATAAAATTTATACCTCAACTTTAAGACCTCAAGTCGACGATCCCAAAATTGAAGTCGGTTCATCGATTAGATAAACTAATAAGTCGCAAGATCGAAAAGAAAATCAAAAACTCTATTTCTCTCACCTATTTGTTAAAACTTTATGTGAATGAATTGAATTCATTCACGTAAGTTTTGAAATTTATCTTTTTTTTAAATAATAATACAATATAATATATAATATTAACATTTTAACACTAGTATATTTCTTTGAACCAGTCAAACGATCAAATTTTCCAAAACTCAAAACATGAAACTTCTATATCTTTCAGTTTTCTACATTATATCCAAATTTCAAATCATTTGGATTTCATATGACCAAAATATGTCGTATTTCAATCGTTAATTATTTAGTAATCTTGTTGGATCGTGAAAATCCTCTAAAAACATGATGAGCTACAATAGCTCGTGTTTTAAGAATGATGACATCGATAAATTAGATCGAGTTTGGTTAGAAACCAAGCGGAAAACACTCGAAGTAATCCTTCGTTAAGAAAGCTGATCAGTCAGAGCTTTTAATCTCATGTAACTGATTAACTGAAGATAAGGGAGATCGGTTCTAGCATGTATCGGTTCAGTTATGGTGAGAACTGAACTGATAGCTACTCGAACTGATCAAATCAGTTAAAAGCAAGAGGTTAACAGTTAAAGTACATAAGATATGTTTATGGATGTTCGGAGACTGAACTGCTCCTACGTCACCCCTTCTACCTCCTCGGTTAGGTATCACTAGAAGACTTTGATTTATACAACTACTTCTACAAACCCACCCAGCTTAGGACTTACCCACTGTCTAACTGAACTCCTAGTCTAGACTGAAGACATTACCTTCCAGCCAACACTTTTTTAACATCTATGTGAGAAAGACTACATACATAAGTTTAAAGTCTTTGTGCAAGACTGTATTTTGGGTGGTGGTGCGTGCGTGTGTGAGAACTGATCTCTAAGAATAATACGAAAGTGTTCTCACACACTGAGGGAAATAAGTTTCTAAACTAAGCTGATATAACTTTGGAGTGTTCCCTCAACTAGACGGTTGCTTCTTTGTAAGCTGATACGCGATATGCGTGCCCTCTCTGTATTTTATCTTTTTACTTGTCAACTCTCATCATCATCTTCACTGAGCTTCGGCTTCTATTTATTGGAGTTTGGGTGAACGTACAGTGAGACTCAGCGAAAGAAACCGTTGCAGTTTGAATTTGTTCCCCCAAATAGATATCTGAAACATTTGGCTTTAAACGCTGCTGTAACGTCTCTTATTGTACCTTGATAGTACAATAGCTTTTGTACCTTTGTGCACAGCTGGATTAAGCTTGTCGTATCTGCAAACTGGTTTGCTACTAACTGATGTTCTGAAGTAGTCAGTTGAACTGGTCTTGAACTGGTGAGGTGAAATCAGTTGACTCGTCAGCTGAACTGATTTCACTGATTCAGTTGAACTAATCAGTTGGGCTCTTCATCAGCTGAACACTTCATCAGCTGGCCGGGCTTCTGAAGGTCTTCTGCTGAACCATCTGTCGACTGGACAATCAATTGAACTGCTCTTGATACTTCAGTTGTCCTGGTTCAGTTCGATCGATCAGTTTGCACTTTCAGTTTGCGTCTCGATAGCTTTATTTTAAGTTTGGTAACTGATCAGTTCGAAGCCTGATCAGTTTCAGTTTATGCGCACTTAGGTAAACTCATTAGAAACAAATAAACAAGTTTTGTTAACATCAAAATCAAGATTGTGAACATGAAATGTTCCAAAAAATCTTACATTACTAAATCAACAAGTTGTGATATTTATTTCAGGCATTACACTATCAACATGGACAAAGATCCAGGAACTGCAGTCCTTCCGAGATGAGGGACTAGTTGCCACGAGGAAACGAATGGCAACTGAAAACAATTATAAGTGGCGCCTTTGCATCGCTCATAATTCACAAATCTTCACAGATGAAGGTGTCTACCTCCTGATGCTCTTCAATGAGCATAGGGTTCTATACATAATTGTTTGATTTTCGAATATAATTTTAAAAAATAATATTTAATTCGGACATTTTCTTACTAACAAGTAGCTTCACGCGAAACCATATGTCTAGAGACTTGATAACCATTAATTTTCCTGGTTTGTTCGATCTCGTGAAAATATTTGCCACCGGAGGTGATAAGTTGCTCAATTTCTCTGTTGTTTGTGTTATCAATATCTGCTGTGTGGCAATTGATTTTGCTTGGAATCGTGGTTTATTTATCTATTGTCGGAGTTTGTATAAAAAATTTCAATTTGGGAATTATTTTGATGTTGAATGGTTTAATTTCTTCCTTTTTACTAGTATTTAACATGTGCGATGCACGAGATGATATTATTAAAAATTAATTACTATAAAAATAATATATATTTAAATTATAAAAAAATAATATAATTATAAAAAAATAAAAATAAGAAACTATATTTTCGCTAATTTTGAAAAAATTTCTTAAATATAATGTATGTCGATTAATTGTGTTAGCCTAAGGCAATTATATGATTCTTATCGTGTTTAATGTATTAATGTCGACACCAACCTAAATACATATTTAATTCTTTAATTTCCGAGAAACTATATATATTATTATTTTTAACATGTGATAAATAAATATTTTTAAATCAAATTTAATAAAATTAATTAGAAATACCTTTTTTTCAAAATTCAATAACTTCATCTAAATCCTCATTCTCAAAAAAATTTTGAGACATGGTACGTGTTTGACACATTTGAAGGATAACAACAATTGCTTCATCAATATCTTTATCCAAATAAGTTTAGATTTTATCCATAAAATCTATCCATAATATACACAACAACCTATTATTCCTAAAGAAAAATGAAATATGTGATTATAAATAAATTATATATAAACCAGAAAAGTTATTTTATTAACATTTATTATGCGTATTACAAAAATTTAAAAATGCCAATAAGTTTTATAATTTGTCCTCTAATAAGTTGGGTACTTCCTTCAGAATTGGTTTAATCATTTCCATTACGGGACATTTTATACTACCTTGTATTCGTGACTTTGTAATATAGAAGAAAATTATCACATTAGCAAATGCGTAATAATTAAAATTTTGTGCAAATAGGATAATAATATTTTTACTTATCGATCATGAAAGACAAATTTCAAACTTAGTGTCTCATTGTTTCTATATGTAGGTAGTTCATAATAGCGAACAAATCTAATTTTAAACGTCCATTGCAACTTGGAAGGATTCAACTCACAAATGCTGCCGAAAAGGGGGCTCATTTAAGAATTCAGTTTTGGAGTACATAAATTTAGTAAGATAAATAGAATAAAATTGGTTTCCAATATAATATGCAACAATGCATTATTTATAATTTAAAATTCAAATAAGGCAACCCAAGAGAAAAAATTATACAGCGGGTGCTTTTGACAGAATTATATCATGCATGAACTCTTTCAAATTATGGAATCGAATTTCATGCATTGGGTGTCAAACATTTCTGATTATTGAGGTAATAGACATGTTTATAGAGGATAATTTAATGTACATTTGAAACCCTTTTGAATATATCTCTTTCAATTTTTTTGTGCTATCTTATTTGAATTTTAAGAAGACAGTCTAATAGATACAATATACATATGATTTTGAAAGAAAAATATTATGCATTAATTCTTTCAAATTAAGATAATCTCGAAATAACATGCATTTGAGGTCAAAAATTTATGATTACTAAATGATAATTTAATATTCATTGAAAAACCTTCTTAAGTTATAACTTTTAATACTCTACAAATTTTTCTTAAGAAAAATTGAATAAACTAATTAAATATTGTATTTCTTTTTTTAGTAAGTAATTTAGGCGGGAACTTTCCTATTTTGGCAAAAAATATGCTTATATATATATATATATAGATTTTTAGTAATCGGAGAAACTAATTCACTTATCAGGGTGGCTTGGCCGCGCAATTGGCTTGTTCGGTTTGGTGTTGATGGTGTAGGTTTTAGATATAGTTCGGTATTAGAATTGAAGTACATGATTTCTTGTGCAGATAATAGTTGGGGTTTGTGGAAAATAGATTTGTGGATAAGTGATTGGAAGTTAATATGTCAAATTTAGATTATGTATTTGAAAATATATACCAATTTAGGGATGTTAAATTTTTATTGGTTCTCCTAACGATAAAACATAAAATTTTATCGATTCTTCTCACCACTATTGTTTGAATGATCGAATCAAATATGACTTTCAAAATCAGATTTAGATTGTCTACTTGGAAAAAAGATATACCAATTAAGGGTTGTTAAGATTTGTCGGTTCTGCTCAAAGCAAAATTTTATTCGTTCTGCTCACATTAATATAATTGTCGATTTTGATCGCTTGTATTGTACAAGGGATCAAATGATTATGGCTTTTAGAATCAGACTTTGATTGTCTACTCGAAAAAAATATCGATTTAGGGTTATAAATTTTGTCGGTTTTGCTCACCATAAAAAATTGTCGCTTTTGATCACTACTGTTGTAGGATGACTCGAATTAATTATGACATTTTCAATCTTATTTAGATTGTGTATTTAAATTTTTTTTAAAAAATATTGATTCAAGATTGTTACCCGGACCGCCCTATATATATATATATATATATATATATATATATTGTTGAAAAATATATTTAAAATGTGAGTATTGAATATTTGAATGTTGAAAATAAGAGTTGTAAATATTGAAAATTAGTGTGTGATGATGTAGGTAATGATGTATTTTATTTTTGGATTATTTGTAAAGATTTCCTATAAATAGATCTCTCATTTGTGAAGAAAATCACAATTGAGTAGAGAGAAAAATATTATAAAGTGTGTAGTTTGGTAAATTTTGAGAGTTTGAGATTTTTACTTTTTACCATAAATTTTTACTTTTTCACAACACGTTATCAGCACGAAGCTCTAAAAGTCCTACATACTTTTCCAAGCTCCAAACAGAAGAAAAAGGTAACAAAAATAATTATATTTATTTTACTGTTATTTATTTATTGTGTATTTATTTAATATACAATATAATGTTATTATTAGAAATAATAAAAATAAATTTTTCATAAACTTGTTATAAATCCTGGGAGGATGTTAAGACGACATCCCACACTCCCGGTAAGGGATACGACAAGTATAAAAGCCTATAAGGTTTTTAAACAAAATAAATTATGACACTCATTATAATATTATGATATGATATACATAATTATTTAAACATGTCTAATATTATATATATCATATTATTACCATAAAATTATACAAATACATACCTTTATTTTTTTTGTACCACAACGGTCATAAATGGTAAACAACGGCTATTTTTTGCCCTATAAATATGATCTCACAAACACATTCCATCACTACAACTTTCTCTTCTTCTCTAAAAATTATTCATAATCAAATTTTTCGAAGAAAAAAGAAGATGGCTTTCTCAAGGTTATTTTTAATTATTTTGGTTATCATACTCACGAGTCTTTTATTTATCGGAGAATATCCTCCTCGTGTGTTTTCTTTATTTTTACAAATACTTGTACTTGTTGTTTATCCGTTACTTTGTATTGCAATAATTATTAACTAATAAAATGCATCGTAATTTTTTAGTACCACCATGTCAAATTTAACAAAGCTCGAATTTGTTGCGCTCGACATCACGGGAAAGAATTATATGCCATGGACTCTAGATGTAGAAATGCATCTTGAGTCATTGGGTCTAAGCGAGACCATTAAAGAAAATGGCATATGCACGTCACAAGAAAAGGCAAGAGCCATGATATTTTTGCGTCGACATCTCGACGATGGATTGAAATGTGAATATCTGACTGAAAAAAATCCCATGGCTTTGTGGAAGGGATTAAAAGAAAGATTCGAACATATAAGAGAAGTTATACTTCCGACCGCCCGGGATGAATGGAATACATTGAGATTCCAAGACTTTAAAAAAGTCAGTGATTACAATTCGACGATGTATAGAATAATCTCGCAATTAAAATTTTGTGGACATGAGGTCACAGAATCTGAGATGCTTGAAAAAACATTTTCCACGTTTCATGCATCAAATATTACTCTACAGCAACAATATAGAGTACGTGGATTCGCGAGATATTCTGAACTCATCGCCTGTCTTCTTGTGGCGGAAAAAAACAACGAGCTATTAATGAGAAATCATCAGTCCCGACCCACTGGATCAACAGCATTTCCAGAAGTAAATGCTGTAAATAAAAATGAATTTAAACCTGGAAACCAAAATCAAATTCACAGACAAGGTTTTGGTCGAGGTCGAGGTCGTGGACGTGGACGTGGACGTGGACGTGGACGTGGAATTGGCCGTGGTCGTGGTCAAGGCCGTGGTTTTGAAAATAATCGAGATAGTTATTTTTATAACTCATCTCAAAAGAACGTCCCAAACCATCCACAGAAAAGGCATCATGAGAATACAAGTGTTAATGAGAAGCACTCAAAAAGATATGAAAGTTCTTGTTACAGATGTGGTACTCCAGGACATTGGTCCAAAGTTTGTCGAGCCCCTGAGCACCTTTGTAAACTTTATAAAGAATCATTAAAGGGGAAAGAAAAGGAGACCAACTTCACTGAACGCAGTGACCGTTTGAGTGATTCAACTCATTTTGATGCTGGTGATTTTATGAATGATTTCTCTGAAAATGATCAATATGTTGGTGGGATAGAAATGAACAATATTGATGCTGCAGATTTTCTCAACGATTTCTCTGAAAATGAACAATATAATGGTAGAATATAAATGTACAATAATCTATTTTTCATGTATTCATAGAATAATGTTTTATTGTATAATTATGATTTGTGTTATATTTAAATATATATTGCAAGTAATTTATTTCATTGCATATTTTTTTGAAGTTCAAATATGGAAAATGCTATGAGCAAAGCTGAAGTTTGCATACCCGATAGTGGTACAACGCACACTATCCTCCGAGATAAAAGATATTTCTTGGAACTAAAACCAACAAAAACAACGGTGAATACAATATCAGGTCCTGTAGACTTGATTAAAGGATGTGGTAAAGCACAATTTTTGTTACCTAATGGTACAAAATTTTTGATCAATGATGCTTTATATTCACCACAATCGAAAAGAAATTTGTTGAGTTTTAATGATATATATTCCCATGGGTATGATACTCAAACAATGAATGAAGGGAATGAGAAATATATGTGTCTTATCACATATAAATCAGGAAAGAAATATGTTATTGAAAAACTACCAATGCTCCCTACTGGATTGCATTATACACATATAAGTCCCATTGAATCAAACATGGTAGTTGATAATTCTTCGATATTAACCAATTGGCATGATCGATTGGGACATCCTGGTTCAACAATGATGCGAAGAATTATAGAAAATACACATGGTCATCCACTGAAAGACCAGAAGATCTTTCAGAATAATAAGTTTCAATGTAAAGCATGTTCTCTTGGAAAACTTATTATAAGACCATCACCAGTCAAAATCCAAACTGAACCACCAATGTTTCTTGAACGTATTCAGGGTGATATTTGTGGACCAATCCATCCACCATGTGGACCATTCAGATACTTTATGGTATTGATTGATGCCTCCAGCAGATGGTCACATGTATGTTTATTATCAACTCGAAATGTTGCATTTGCAAGATTACTTGCTCAAATAATAAAATTGAGGAATCAATTTCCCGATTATACAATCAAGAAAATTAGACTTGATAATGCTGGTGAATTTACTTCCCAAACTTTCAATGATTATTGTATGTCTATGGGAATCATTGTTGAGCATCCTGTTGCTCATGTACATACACAGAATGGATTGGCTGAATCATTGATTAAACGTCTGCAAATGATTGCTAGACCAATGATAATGAAAACAAAGCTCCCTATTTCTATATGGGGACATGCAATTTTACACGCTGCTTCATTAATTCGCATCAGACCAAGTGCATATCATAAATACTCCCCATTGCAGCTTGCATTTGGTAAAGAACCAGACATTTCTCATCTGAGAATTTTTGGATGTATGGTGTATGTGCCTATTGCACCACCGCAACGAAAGAAAATGGGACCTCAAAGAAAGGTTGGAATTTATATCGGTTATGATAGTCCATCAATCATTCGATATATTGAACCTCAGACAGGCGATTGTCATTTTAATGAGGAAATCTTCCCATTGTTAGGGGGAGAACAGAAACATACCGAAAAAGAAATTACATGGTATGTATCATCATTGTTACATCTGGATCCAAGAACAAAACAATGTGAAAAAGATGTACAACAAATTGTACATTTGCAAAGAATAGCAAATCAAATACCAGATGCATTTGCTGACACAAAAGGGGTAACTAAATCATATATACATGCTGCAAATGCCCCTGCTCGAATTGAAATTCCAAAGAAACAAATGGAAGATACTCATGATGTCATTAAACGCCTGAAGCGTGGAAGACCAGTCGGTTCCAAGGATAAAAATCCTCGAAAAAGAAAATTCATAGAGAAACACGATGATCACAAAATAAAGAATGACGTTTCTGAAGAAACACATGATGATCACAAAATAGAGAATGGTGTTCCTGAAGAAACACATGATGATGAAAATGTTCTGTCAGAACCACAAACTGACGAGAATCATGAAATCTCTATCAGTTATATTAATACTGGAAAAATATGGAACCGAAAAGATATAGATGAAATTGATGATATATTTTCTTATAATGTGGCAATCGACATCATAAATGATAACGAAGATCATGAACCAAAATCTTTTGGTGAATGTAAAAATCGGCAGGATTGGATAAAATGGAAAGATGCCATCCAGGTTGAATTAAATTCGCTAAATAAACGTAATGTTTTTGGACCTATAGTCCTTACACCTGAAGGTGTAAAACCTGTTGGATACAAATGGGTTTTTATTCGAAAGCGAAATGAGAAAAATGAAATAGTGAGATATAAAGCTCGACTTGTTGCACAAGGTTTTTCTCAAAGGCCTGGAATTGATTATGAAGAAACGTATTCTCCTGTGAAGGATGCAATTACGTTTCGGTATTTGATTAGCTTGGCGGTATCTGAAAATTTAGAAATGCGTCTTATGGATGTTGTTACAGCTTACTTATATGGATCACTTGATAGTAATATATATATGAAAATCCCTGAAGGATTTAAGATGCCTGAAGCACAAAGTTCAAAACCCAGGGAATGTTATTCTGTGAAATTACAAAGATCATTATATGGGTTAAAGCAATCAGGTCGAATGTGGTATAATCGACTAAGTGATCACTTGATGAAAAAGGGATATGTAAATAATTCAATATGCCCTTGTGTTTTCATTAAGAAAACAACATCCGAATGCGTAATTATTGCTGTATATGTTGATGATTTAAACATCATTGGAACGAATAAAGAAATTCAAGAAGTTGTGTCATACTTGAAGGAAGAATTTGAAATGAAGGATCTTGGAAAAACCAAGTATTGTCTGGGTTTACAAATTGAACAAAAAGAATGTGAAATGTTTGTTCACCAGACAAATTATACAGAGAAGATCCTTAAACGTTTTAATATGGATAAAGCAAATCCTTTAAGTACTCCAATGGTTGTTAGATCATTAAACATAGAAAAGGATCCATTCCGTCCATGTGAAGATGATGAAGATATTCTTGGTCCAGAAGTACCATATCTAAGTGCCATCGGTGCCCTTATGTACCTTACAAATTGTACAAGGCCTGATATATCTTTTGCCGTGAATCTGTTGGCAAGATTTAGCACATATCCAACAAAGAGACACTGGAACGGAATTAAACATATATTCCGTTATCTACGAGGAACGACAGACTTGGGACTTTTGTATTCAAAAGATGCTAATCCAAGTATAATTGGTTATGCTGATGCTGGATACTTATCTGATCCACACAAGGCACGTTCCCAAACTGGATATGTATTTACTCGTGGAGGCACTGCAATATCTTGGCGTTCTCAGAAACAAACGCTCGTAACAACTTCATCAAATCATGCCGAGATTATTGCACTACATGAAGCAAGTCGTGAATGTGTGTGGTTAAAATCAATGACCCAACATATCCAAATTTCATGCGGATTATCATCTGATGAGAAGCCTGTGATACTATATGAAGATAATGCTGCATGTGTTGCTCAAATGAAAGAAGGATACATAAAAAGCGACAGAACTAAACATATTCCTCCTAAGTTCTTCGCATTCACCAAGGAGCTTGAGAAGAATAGATGTATTGATGTTCGTCACATTCAATCAAGTGAAAATTCATCAGATCTCTTCACAAAGGCGCTTCCTACGTCAATATTCAGAAAGCATATATATAATATTGGGATGCGAAATCTACGAAATTTGTGAAGAATTGTTCGTGTCAACATGAGGGGGAGTTTACGTGACTGCACTCTTTTTCCCTTACTATGGTTTTTATCCCAATGAGTTTTTCCTAGTAAGGTTTTTAACGAGGCAGTATAAAAACACGTAATGAAGACAATCATTATGATCATCATCGCAAGGGGGAGTGCTGAAAAATATATTTAAAATGTGAGTATTGAATATTTGAATGTTGAATATTTGAATGTTGAAAATAAGAGTTGTAAATATTGAAAATTAGTGTGTGATGATGTAGGTAATGATGTATTTTATTTTTGGATTATTTGTAAAGATTTCCTATAAATAGATCTCTCATTTGTGAAGAAAATCACAATTGAGTAGAGAGAAAAATATTATAAAGTGTGTAGTTTGGTAAATTTTGAGAGTTTGAGATTTTTACTTTTTACTATAAATTTTTACTTTTTCACAACATATATATATATATATATATATATTAATAATTATTTATATTAAAATTTAAAATAAGGGTAAAGTAACTCTAACCCTAACAATTCACAATTGCAGTAAGCCGCTCGCTCATCTCTCCCCGTGTACAAGCCATATCAAGATAACTTTCCAGTGTAAGTCTCGAGCACCTTGCTTCCTCGAATCGCCTGCTGTCGTTTGGATTTTAACGTCAGGTTCCACGTAAAGTCGATTTGAGTTTTGGAATTCTTTGTTGACTTGATTAAAATTATTCTTTTGCTTTGATTGATCTTGATCCTCAACTGTTGGTGAAATCTTGATCCTCAACTGTTGGTGAGTTTTGTCTATTTTTTAGATTCTGGTGTTTGGCTTTTCAGTGGAACATGGGTATTGAAGATATTGGGGAAAAGACGTCTTTCGTTTTTTCTCTTTACCTTTGGTTTTACTTCATGAATTTTCGCTTGACTAGTCCTTAATTTGGATCAAGGTTTCGGATTTTAGGTTGGTTAAACCTGGTGAATGTAATTTGTTTTCCTATCCCTCCCAAGATTTCTGTTACTAAATGTTTCTTGCACTTTGTTGTTCTTGATTATAAATACATCGTATTTATACGATATTATGTCACCTTATTTTGTTTAATTTGTCTTCTCGAAGTAGGATTTCGATCTATCAATTTTTTTTGCCTCATTGATGATGGGTCCAACCCGGATTGAACCGTCGTATATTAGACGGGGCGGGGCCAAAATAAAACTGGGTGGGTTTCTTCTTGGCAGGGTGTGTCCCGGGTTTGGCTAAACCCACCCGGTTGCCAACCCTATGGTACCATAATCGGTTTGGTTTTTTTTTGCACTCAGCACTATTATGTTCACGATCATGGGCTTTATCTTAGAATTTTGGACTCTTATTAAATGGATTAAACCTGAAATTTTTACTGTGCCGCTTTGACCACTGTTGGCTTTGGAATTTTCTAACAGAGCTTTAGTGTTATTAAAATTTGTTTAGAGTTTAATTTAGATATGTGACCAAACTTCATTCCACATGCTTATGAAGCTGATCCGTCCACCTTTTATCAATGATTTCAAAAATCTCTTGGTACTTCTCTTCATTGTTGTTGAAAGACAAAACAATAGCCTCCTTAGCTAGATCCATAATCTCGTATATAGACCCCATTGCAGGTCTTTTTCACCATCAACTAATCAAAGCACTTTAACCATTGGGCCACCAACTTTGATGGCATAAACAACATGATTCCAAAATGGAGACATCAATATGATCTCTGTTGCATGTTTACCTTCTTTCTAATTCGCAAATCGACTCCTGTTCCACATTTCTGAAGTGAACATCTTTCTTAAATTCACCTTCTGTTTTTGAAACCTCTTCAATTCAAACAAACAGTGGCAAAACGAGTTTTCCCAGCCATGACCATTTCTCTTTGACCTGTGAATTCTCTCATCATGTTCAAGACTTGTGACCTATTATATATATAGCCATTCACCATCATGCTCCTCTCATAAACCTTCTTCAGTACTGGAATTTTAAACAAATCTTCAAGCATTAAATCCAAACAATGGGCAGCACATGGAGTCAAGAATATGTGTGGAATCTTAACATTAAATGCTTCCCCGCATATTAAAGATTTATGGTATTACTTGTAAGTAACAAATCTAATACTTGTTAGAAAGTAACCACTTGAATTCACATTTCATACCTGCTGAAACATTTGCTGAGACATTATCTGTAACCACTTGAACAACATTCTTTGGACCAATTTGCTCCACATACCTTTCAAGTAAGTCAAACAACTTGATCCATGTATTAGAAAAGTCGGAGGCATCCACTGATTCTAGAATACTGTCCATTTTGGACCGTTCACCAAAAAATTAATCAAAGTTCTATTTTTCTATTAGCCATTAATGAATGTCTCGTACTCTTACAAAAGAATTTTCGTACTTTGTATTTCTTTATTTAAATAAGTTACCCCAACTTCATGGTAACTTGGGGGTATCCAATCATGAGTACACTAAGATGCAGCTCTAAAAATTTTTCTTAAAGCTATCATACTTTACAACGTTGAACGGAATACCTGCATAGTACATCCATTTGACAAAATATTGCGCCACATTCTCTCACTTTTTTTTCTGACTTTCATCGTATTTCTTTGAATCTTTTGCTCTTTTTTGCTTTCCTTGATTCACAACTTGATCCATATTATTGACAAAGAAATAATCAAGAGGACTAACAATCTTTGTCTTTTGAATTGAGAAAACAGGGGGATGGCGGCGGAACTCGTTGTTGAACTTAACATCGGTTGTTTCCTTTTTCGAGGGATTGGAAACACATCATCATCTTCCAAAATTTCCAATTGCTCAACAAATTCATCAAAATTAGGATTCATGTTCATTTGCTACTTGACTTGAACTTCAGTTTTAACATGCTAAGGGCATTTTGGACATGATTTGACATGTCGATGGCATCCAGCAAGATGTTTCTTGAGAAGAAAAATTCCTCCCTTGAGAATTTTGCCACAAAAAAGACATTGCACGGAATTAGTGTCTTTTGGATTGATTAATTTCCATAGTTCCAGCCAGGATCTTTTCGATTCTCCAAAATTTCAGAAGTCGACATTACTCTGGAGAAAAAATTGCAACATATTATATCGTAATTCAGTATATACAATAACATAAATTAATACACTTGTGCAAAAACCAAACAAAGACGTTACATAATTTATAATTAAAATTTAAAACCGAAGTAAAACTAGAGTAAAATTTGCAACCATGAAATATGAATATCCTTGATTCCATGTGTTTGAAATAAATTAATTTGCAAAAAATAAACGTATTTAACATACAAATTTGGACAAAATGATGTGGGCAGTGGGCTGGAGACCATTTCATAGTTCATACAGGCACTAAAATTTATTGCCAATAGGAAATCACATTTGACTTGTACTATTTATATTGACTAAAAAATAAAGATTAAAATCTGCCAACATTGTTGATCCTAATTTAGTGATTTAAACTTTTACAAAAGATGCCCATCAAATTAATATTCTCATATAGAATTCGCAATCATGCATGCAACTAAATTCAGCTATCAAATATACAACATCAAATAAACATCATCATTTTGTGTTTCTCTACTATGCTACGTCCAACTAACTCATTTTAGGTTACATATGAATCAAGGTTGTAAATGGCGGGAGGCGGTGGCGGGGCGGTCGGTGACCGCCTACCGCCTCGGCAGTTGAATTTTTTTAAGTAATTTTTTTATAGACGATCATAGATAATCATGCAATATAATCACAAATAGTAATCATTTTTATGTAAAATGTGCCATTAAATAATGTTCAAGCTCAAAGAAGCTTCGTACAATATAATACCATCTAGATAATGTGCAATTAATAAAGATTCATCATCATATTAATGTTATTATGCTAACAAAGTAATATAATTACTTTTACCAAAAAACTAAGTTTTAATTTCAAATTTTCCATCAATTATCCATCATTAGAACAAGTAGTAGACTAAACATAACTAATCTGTGGTGGTTGAGACTTGAGAGTTGAGAGCGAAACCAAAAATAAAATAAAGAAATTGAGGTGTGCTAGGATTTTGATATTTAAAATTAGTTGACTTTGACTAGGTTTTAAAATTGTTCACTAAGTTTTTAAAATTGTTGACTACAACTTAAAAATCTTAACTGCCCACCTCGCCCGCCTACTTGCCGCCTCACCCGCCTGCTCGCTGCCTCGACCCGCCTCCCCAACGCCGTATAGCTTGGTCCGCCTAAAACACCCGCCTCATGCATAGGCGGCGTGGTCGAGGGCCGCCTACCGCCTAGGCACCGCCTAGGTGGCCGCTTCGACCGCCATTTAGAACACTGATATGAATACAAACTAGCAATCTACTGTAGCTGTCCAAGATGAAGTAGAAATCACTGGCGGATTTTGTCTTCATAAATGGTACGAGGTAAACCAACTTCTCGGTCTTCACTGCAGCGCTCTCTTCTTCGTTTTGCATTTCTGCTGCTGCGCGCTCTACTTCTCTTCTTCTACGCGCTCCCTTCTTTTATTTTACGTCGGGAACTTCGGTTGTTTGGAGAGGCGGGTCGAGGCGATGAGCAGGCAGGCAAGGTGGCCAAGGCGCCCAGTCAAGATTTTTAAGTAGTAGTCAACAATTTCAAAAACATAGTCAAAGCCAACTAATTTTAAATCTCAAAACCTTAGCACACCCAACTTATTTTTTTTTACTTTTGGTTTTCACTCTCAAGTTTCAACCACTAAGCCCACCACACACTGTCTGTCGTCTGCCGCCGCCGCCCGCATATGTAGATATAGTAGATGGTGCATATGTAGATCATTTGGAAGATTTGTTATGGCACATGTAGATATAGTAGATGGTGCATATGTAGATCATTTGGAATATTAGTTATGTTTACTCTAGTACTTGTTTAACTGATGGATAATTGATTGAAGCTTTGAAATTTAAACTTAGTTGGTAAAAGTAATTATATTACTTTGTTAGTATAATAGCATTAATATGATTATGAATCTTTATTAATTATCTTGTTAGTTTGCATATATATATTTATTTGCTTTGTATGAAGTTTTTTTGTGCTTAAAAATTATTTAATTATACATCTTACATAAAAAATGATGACTATTTGTGATTATATTGCATGATTATATATGATTATCTAAAAAAAATATTTAAAAAAATTCAACCGCCTAGGCGGCCTAGGCGGTGGGCAGTCACCGACCGCCCCGCCACCGCCTCCCGCCATTTACAACCTTGCTTATGACGTAGAGATGGTAAACTCTTGGCCCTTCAAAGGAGTGCCAAATATCATGATTGTTTGAGCTTAAGTATGAAGTGGCTACCAGCTAAAAAAAATAATTATTATAAAGTGGCTACTGTATTGATCCTGATAGGGATTTAAAGGGACAAGAGTTTCAATTGGTGTGTGCTCTCAAGGTCCCCTTGGTTCTAGAGGCTAAGGCCCAGAACTATAGATCCTGCAGGTCTAATTGAAGATATTGTGGGCCCAAAATGGACGATGCAGCAGCAAGCATTGATTCATTTGGTTGATGCACATGTGTACACCGAAGAATTTGTGTTTGTGGTGTATATGGATTAATCTTACCAAGCAGGATGCCTTTATTTTTAGTATATTGCAATCCAGTGAGCGAAGAATTTATACATAATCCGCTTTGGTTCCACAGAGTTGGCAATGGTGCGTGCCAAGAGAATTACTAGAAGCTCTGATAAAGCTCGTAAGGAGAATGAAGCTTCTGAAAATGCAGTAGGTCAGTCAAAGACTTCTGATCTTGTGCAAGTGGATGTGGAACCACCCAAGGCTGCAGTTCAAGGTGAAGATAAAATAGAAATATCACTTGACCAGGAAGAGAGTGGAAAAGATGAAGAAACTCACAATTTAGAAATAACAAATGCAATTACGGTGGACAATGATGAAAATGAGACGATGACAGAAATAAATGATGATAATTCGGCTGAAGAGGACCTAAATAGTTCTGAAGATGATGAAATTTATTCTGAAGAAAGCATGTGGGAAGATGATGAAGAAAATCTTGAAGAAGTCAATGAAGAAGAT
Source organism: Primulina tabacum (assembly GCF_025594145.1). Taxonomy (NCBI): domain Eukaryota; kingdom Viridiplantae; phylum Streptophyta; class Magnoliopsida; order Lamiales; family Gesneriaceae; genus Primulina; species Primulina tabacum. The sequence goes on along the minus strand of NC_134553.1, from coordinate 44,441,653 downwards.
ACAGTTGACAAAGATGAGAATAATGTCGAGTTACAAACAGGAGAAGATGAGTCAATAGAAGATCATGTGGAAACAGAAGATGAAGTTAAGAAAAAAGAAAATGCAGAAGAAGAAAAAGAAATAACAAATGGTGATGGAGGAACCACTCAAGAGCCTGTTACTGAGAAAGTGAAAGCAGGTTTGAAAGAGGAGGTGGATAAATCCACCGGAAGGATTAGAAAGAAGGCCCAACCAGCGAGCTCAAAGAAATTGAAATCTACCGACAAACGTAAGCCAGAATCATCACGCAAGAGAAAGGCTAAAGAGCGAGTTGAGAGCATGGGAATGATTTTCATGTGCAGTTCTACAACAAAGGAAGACTGTTTCCGATATAGGGTTTTTGGGTTGCCGGCAAGCAAGAAAGATACGGTGGAAAAGATTTATCCTGGGATGAGACTATTTCTGTATGATGTCGATCTGAAATTGTTGAATGGCATCTATAAATCTGCTGGACCTGGTGGTTATAACATTGAACCGAAGGCCTTCAAATCCCAGTTTCCATCTCAGGTTCGTGTGTCATGTGTGTACGATATATGCTATGCATACATTTCATATACTGCTCAATCTGTACTCGATAATGAGAACTTTCTGCGAGATGACATAGGCGCCACTATGGGCAGATTGGTAAATTCTATGCAGGGAAAGATGTTAAGAAGTGTTAACTTCAGTTCATCATTAACTTGGTAAACTGTCTTTATTCTGCTTTAGGTAAGGGATTAAACAAACTAAATCGAGCCTAATGCTATTTACTTTTTCATGGATTTAAGTCTTGGATAGTGACTTAGGTATTTTATCTTTTGGTTTTAGAATTGAGGTTGAGAATGATATGGTTGATCACGTCATTCAGTTGCAAGCTAAAACCAAATCTGGCAAGGGTTCAAAGCATATTTTGATTTCTCAGACAAAATTGGGAAAACCTTTTTGCCTCAGATCAAATTGGCAAAAACTATCGAAAAGTGGAAAGAGCATCAATCGCATTCTACTTTAAGCAGCAGCTCAAGTTATGAGTCCTCGAGGAGAACTTATCTCTTGGATGTCTTAGGACTAAAAGTCTGAAAGTATAAGCTGTTAGGAGAAGTGCAGATCCACTGAAAAAATATTAGAAGTAGTTGTACAGCGTTTGATTTTTTGCGAATGAAGGCCATAAACACCAAACGATGTTGATTTTAGAATAATTTGCTTGCACAAGAAGAATGTGTCAACTGTATATTAAGGATAGTCCCATGGGCATGGGAAATTATCTCGTAAACTAGAATGCGTTAATTCCTCAATATTCACAATCTCATTACATGACTTGTATAATTTAAATATATTCTAAAGTTTACAAGCGACATTGTTTTTCTCTCATTGCTGGACAACTATGCCCCCAAAGAGGGGTAAAGAAATACTGTAATCAAACTTTAGAGTGGCTAATTAGCTTTATTTGAATATTTATTTTATACTTCTCTCTCTTATCATTTTTATGAAAATGAGATTATTGTAACTGGGCTAAGATTTTGAATTGTGGTGTTGGTCAAGTTCGATGGTTCTCATCAGTGAAAAGATAATATCATATTTTTAGTTGTGATTTTTTTCCAAGTGCTTTGTCCTATGCGTTCAGCAAGTCAAATAAATACTGCCGGTGTGCTGACCCTCGAGTTTTGATTTGAAGGCAGTTATTGTTTCAGGTTCGATTCAAAGTTTTGAAAGATTGTTTGCCTATAGCAGAGGAGAAGTTCAAGAAGGTTATCAAGGATAACTACTTTTCAAAGAATAAGTTCGATTGCAAACTGACTTCAGTACAGGTATCTTGGCAAAACCTCCTTGGCTGAATATATGTTCTCAAATCTCAAGGACTAGTCTGGTAGCATGATAGTAGGAATGACGATTGACGATTCTGACATTTTTCATTTTGATTTATCATCTTTGTTGTATTCAATATTTCTTTTCCAGGTCAATAAATTGTGCAAACTTTTTCTGGCTAAGAGCATAGGACAGCACCTAGCAAAGTCAGGCAGGATTCGTAAAGCAGAGAACCACACAACTGTACGTAGAGGCAGATTTGGGATACGTAGAGCAGAAGAGGACAGGCTCCATTCAGTGAGGGAGGAGCGCAGGTATCATGACCGTTCTCATAAGCGCCAAAGGAGGATCCCAGTTTCACCAGTGCGGGAAACACTGCCTTTACGGGTTCCCTCACCTCTACCATCATCTGTTCGTTTATATGCTCATGATAGGACTTTGGAAGAGGATCCTTACAGGAAATATCCATATTTAGAAATTCGTGATCCTTATCAGGATGGGCTGCTTTTAAGCCATGGCTATCCTTACAGAGATCTACGAGATCCACCCACAGAACGACGTGATTCTTACAGAGATGGGCGAGATCCACCCACAGAACGACGTGATTCTTTCAGAGATGGGCGAGATCCATCCATAGAACGACGTGATTCTTACAGAGTTGGGCGAAGTGATTTTTATGGGGTTAGGAGAGATCCACCTACAGAACGTCATGATCCTTATAGAGATGGGCGAGATATACAGCTAGGGCGTCCATCTCCTTACAGAGATGGACAGAGAGCGTACATAGATCATCATGATCCTTACAATGACAAGCAAGATTCATACTTTCTGCGTCATAGTCCTCCCAGAGCCATCCCTCAATCTGACCCTTGTATCACTTACAGGAGGGATCCTTTATCAGATCGTCGTGATGTTTATAGAGATGATCGCTTGGTTGAGACCCGCGAATCTTATGGGCGAAAGTTACTGCTGGACCACCGTGACCTACCACATTTAGAATCTAGGCGGCTCGATGACATCAGCATTAGGGATTCACATGTTTCGTACCGAGCACGTCCAGCATACATGGAACCTACGTATTCTGTAGAATATCCTTCTGGGGCAGGTTTGGAGCGCGACCTTCGTCCTTTAGGTCCATCTAAGGATCATTCTGCTAGGGGCCAATTATCTGGGTACTACTTTCGCCTCGCCTGATTTAAGAAAGAACTTTATGGTGAGCACATAAGGAAGCTGTTTCAGTAGACTTCTCCATCCGTTTTATGGTTATTCGGCTTGTAATGTCTTTGCGTTGCTTTTCTGGTTAATTTAGTACTTCTGAGTTGGTTTGATTGATGTTGTCAACGCTCCTTTAACTTTCCCTAATAAATTCCGTATCCTGAAACTTAGTTCGAACAAATTTATGATAACTTATTGTTAATTGGAACTACATCGGAGCAAATGTGATAATTTATTAGGCATTTCAACTGTAATACTTTATGTACTAATTTTTGTCTCTGAGCTCTGCGTGTTTTTAGTCTATGGTGAACCATTTAATCATTTTGGTTCGCAATCAGTAGTTCGGCTGTTATATTTTACCATTCAATTTCAGCTTAGTTAGCTTTGAATCTCGTCGGATAACCATTTCATGTTGCCAGCATGGGGCAATCTACTCTGTTGGAAGTAGATCATCCTGTGGGCAATCAACGGCCTCCACCGCAAAATATGTGTTAGGCTCTTATGGTATCTGGGAAGTTCGATGCCACAAGTATGGGGACTACCAGCATCGACGACGCCAATTGATTTAGGGCCATGAGATCCAAGCATCATCATCTTGGAATTTCCCCGCGGTGACGTCGAATCTCCCTGTAGCATTCAGAGGATCCCAATGAATTTGAATTAAACATTTGTGTTTTTGTCACACCGAAGTCATCATCAATGTATGAAGGATTTAAACATTAGCTCAGGTGGTAAGAATCTGTCTCTATTATGTGCCCTTATGTGCTATCAATGTCATTGAAAGATCTGACTAGAATACACATGAAGAACTCAAATATTCTAAAATTAAATATTTATTATTTCATTAGGAATTATTGGGTAAGCACATAAAATAGTAAATAGCAAGGTTCCTTGAGTGGTTTAGCACTAGCTTGAATGTAAATTGAACCAGTTTTACTGTACTTTTTAATAAATCATGTCAATCTAGATTAAATTTACACATGCATATAGCAAATTTAAGCATGAATTTTAAAGTCCTCAAAAAAAAAATTCTCAAAACCACAAATATTAAGAGCTAAGGTCTTTGGAGTTCTATCTTTTTGGTGAAGATTGAATGAAGGTGATGCCGGATTAGGTTTTTTTTTTTTGGCAAAAAAATTTATATACTATTATATTTTAATGTTAAAAAGTTAAAAATATAATATAGAACAAACTGTTTCATGCTAAAATTGACATTTATTCGCCACTCTTTCCAAAATTATTTAATATTAAAAATAATAGTATGAAACAAACTATATCAAGCTCAAATTGACAATTATTCCCCACTCTTTCCAAAATCCTAGTATGCTTCCATATAATCTTGTTTTTTCTTGTTTGTTAAACACCGACAAAAATACAATCATATTTTACGCAAACTCAACAATTCGTATCTTAAGCTACAATGACTCTTCTCAAAGTTACGACATTGATCTATTACGAAAATACGGATCGGTACGAAGATCAATTCGCTAAAAAATTCATATTTTAACTGGTGTAAAAATTTGTTTAAATGTTTCAAGCTTAATGATAGAAATTAAGTAAAAGAAAAGACAAAAAAACTCGACCGAACATAATAGAAAGAAACATGTGCCTTAAAATATGTATGAGAATTTACCATGTCGCAGAAGAGGCGTTGATGAGCCTAAATTTGGCTTCTCAATGCCCCGTAAATGGCATGGACGTTTCCAGGCCGTAGGGGAGGCACCTGTGATGCAAGTGAGGAGCCTAGTGCCTCCTTATGCATAAGATAGGCGAGGGAGATGTGTCTGAAGTGTTGTTTGACAGAAAGTCACGAGTTTTCATGATATTGTAAATCCAAATGGTGTCCTTTGAAGTCTTCCATCAAAATTTGAGCATACAAACGCTCCAATTGGTGAAATATGTCCCTACAGATTGATAACATTAAATAGAGCTTCAAATATAATTTGAATCAATCTTTGAATCAAAATTCTGAATTCATTCATCTTGTCTATACATCTCTTCCTTCCTAAAAGCAAGAGAGTTTATAACCATTTATGGTTATTGTACTTGTAATTTATTGTGTTGTTATTACAAAAGAAGTAGTTTTATCTTGACAGAAGATTGTCAATCTGCCATCCACAAAATTTAAGAACTTTTGTTGCAATATGCCATCAACTTATTTCTGAAATTTTAACGAGGAAGCCATCTTCTAAATTTCAGAAAATTTTTCTTTAGATTTTTGGTGAAAGAAGTTTTGCTCGGCACTGATGCTTCGGTGATTGACAATCTTCTCATAAGAAACAACTTCTCTTGTGATTATAAGAATAGTCAATCACAAGTTTTATAACCATAAAATGATATAAACTCTCTTTGTTTTTGGAAGGAAGAAGTGCAGACAAGATAAATACAAATGTGTATTGAAAAAGTTCATAATTGGATTAATATAATGACTTCTGATAATGTATTTAATGTTATCAATATGTAGGGACATGTTTCCTCGTTTGGAGTGTCCCTTCATCCAAAAATAAGATGAAAGACTTCAAAGGACACTATTTGGATGCAATGGATCATGAAAATTCTCATATGTCAAAATACACTTCAGACGCCTAGGCGAAACTTTTCGGGCGCCTGAGAGCCCTGCTCTCGCCCGAGCTGAACACAAGGAGGCGCCTATGCCTCTTTTGTGCCACAAGCGAGGCGCTCAGGAGCCCCATGCGACCTGGAATTTTCCATGCCTCACCCAGTACCTTTTTAGATGCCTCAGCACTTGCCCTGCTGCCTGGAAAAATCTCAGGTAGCTTTTATGAGCAAGTTTGAATCTGTTTTTAATCGAACGAGTTTTTCTTCATCTTTCCTCCACTTAATTTCCATCCATTCAGGTTAAAACATTCCAATATGTGCAGGGGTTTTTGTCAGTTCCTATCTTTGGGTGCTCGGTCATCTTACCTCGGGCAACATCTATAAAGAGACAAAGACTCCTAGCTCTTGAAATCGACACTACCTCTACCCCGATTTTTCTGAGCATCATCATGTATTATTTCTCAATGGTAACTATAGCATCAACTTTCCAACGCGTATTACAGCAAGACAGTTTGTTCAAGAGCGGTGGAGCAAACCTCCAGTGGGACATATGAAATGCAATGTCGATGCAACAATATTTTCAAATCCTCCTCATGTTGGCCATGGTTGTGTTCTCAAAGATTATGAAGATGTGTTGATAGCCTCAACATATGGTAGTAGCTTTGGACAACATTCTCCATCAGTAGTAGAGGAACAAGGAATCCTTGAAGCTCTAAGCTCTCTCAAAGGAATACAAATTCAAAATATGACTGTAGAATCTTATACCCAACTAGATATCCATGCTCTGCAGAATTCAAATTCAGATTCTTCGAGTTTTAATTTTATTGTTGAAGATTGTAAAATCCTAGCTTCGGATTTACTGAACTCTAGTTTTGTTTTTGCTAAGAGATCCGCAAATCAGGCAGCTCATGTCTTGGACAAGACTACTGGTTCTATGGATGATCATGTAGGATGGTCATCTCACCCCCTATTCTTATAAATTTATGATGTAATTGATTATGATATGATTTAATAACATTACCATTTTATTTTATTTTAAAAAAATCTCTTCGTCGGATATCAACCCGGACGAGACCCTTGTCCCATTTCTTCGGTTCAACTATATATAGCCTTTGCAATGCTGTAGATGAATCACTTGATTTCTCTAAATCATTCAATTTTTTTTCAAAACAAGCCCAGAGTTACCGTATCACCTTTATCACATAAACGGAAACATGATATCTTTGTCAACATGCAGAATAAGATGACTTTGTAGTAATTGCTATAATTACCATATTTTTCATATACAGTAGTAACCTAAACAATGGAAAAGTACACTTTCTATGAAATATAAAGGGATCCCACCATTCTCAGGACCTCAACCAATCTTATTTACCTCATTTACTTAAGTAATTTTAAGCAACATATTTCTAATTAATGGATTGTAACTTTTTTTATTATTTTATAATTAATACACATGGTAAATTTCTATTGTTGGTAATGAATTGTTACTCTAAAATATTACAGATTTCTTCTCGATTTACATAGCCATATTTTTCTTTTACCACTAGCATCCAAGAAAATATGGGCATAACTTGTACCTAAAATATTCTCATTCATCAATAAAATCTTATGGGCATAAGGTACACCGCCGTGTAAGGGAAAGTTGAACCTTTACACCTGAACCCATGATAAGCAAATGAATATGTTGCGGCTCCTGTGGTGGCAAAATGAATTGCGGGAAAGTTCATCAATGTGGCCATTTTCGCAGCTAACATTTGGAATCCATCGTAAATCAGCAAATCTAGCTTCAGATTGCTGATGATATCAGTGAAGCTGGAGACAGACATTGGACTCGTCGATCAACCAGTGAAGAGAATATGTAAGGCAGGTTTGGGTATAGCAGGACTCGAACCTGTGACCATTAGGTTAAAAGTCCAATGCTCTACCAACTGAGCTATACACCCCAAAAATGTGGCAGTGCGGAGGAAGATGAGGGAATTATGGTAATCGGAGTTTGATGATGTCCGGATGTATTGGGTATGAGTTTGGTGAGAAATTACACCGGATCGGGTTGGTTTCTGCCCTGTATATGGGAGCTCAGGTGAAAAGTGACCGGGTTTGAAACACCTGCACACTTAAGTGAGTAGAGAATGTTAGTGGGGCGCCGGACGATTCTCCGGCGTAGCCATTCCGACGCTCAAGTCAGTTCAAATGTTTTATCTTTGTATAGAGAATATGCGCATTTATTGCAAGAATATCGGAATACATTAATATCAAGTAAACCTGATATTTATAGGGGAGAGATCAATGATGACTTTGTTTTCAGTGTCCAGCTGCTACTCGTGGCGAGATGGTCGCCCATGCTCTGTTCACTGACACTGTCAAGTGTGACAACTCATACTTACTTTAGCCTACTCACATCACCCTTAAGTGCACTGAAATACCTCCCAATGATGATCAAGACATGGCGTCCCATACCTGTGATCTCGGAGATGACACCTGTGCCAGGGTTCTTGGGTGGATAACCGCGATGAGGAACACTACCTTCTAGTTATACTAACTGAGCTCTTACTACCCGAGCTGATCAACCGAGAGCCCGGCTCCTTCTGAGCACTGGTGGGCTTGCTCAAACTTCTTAACTACCCAAAATCCGGACTAAAGATGACCCAAGTACCTCTTTGATGATCTGGATATCTCTGGAGTATCACAGTTCAACTAGTTGGATTGAAGATTGTCGGCCGGTCTCTTTTGTTTGGACATGTTGAATGAGTTTGGTGACATAATTTACAAACGTAGTGTTCTATAACTGTGTTTTTTGTTTTTACGCTAGCAAAATTAGGCTTAGACTTTCAGTCTTGGCGATTTCAATGTAGAAGTGTCAACAAATGTCACCATGAATCAAACATGTATGGTTTATCCTTTTCTAGTAAATCTCAAACATGTATGGTCTATCCTTATCTAGGAAATCTATTTATGAAGTTATTCAGTGCTTGGAACTAAGTTTGTATAATTAATTTATCTTAAAGATAAGAGAAAAAAAGATACTCTTGAAATTTACTTTCCGCACTTTATTCTCCATCCATTGTTTATTTTTGTTGTTTTTACTCATTCGGTTAAATTTTTATGTAATGTCTGAAATCAACTCACGTAAATCACGTGCTTAAAAATATTATATGTACTAAAATAATTTAAATAAATGATCTAAATAAATAATTTTTATTATTTTGAAGTAATTAAATATTTGTGTTCGAAATTTTATTATTTTATTGAAATTGAGGATTTTCAGGCGAATATCTGATGTTTGGCTGATGGAAAAAGACCGGGGACGATTGTGCTAAAATATTTTTTAAAAATTTAATTTTCTTATTATTAGGAGGCTCAAAAATATTTTATGTAGAGGAGGAATTTTCTAAATTGTACAGATTTAGTATTTATTTGCAAGTCGATAGTTATACCCTAAAAAATCGAATTTCAATAAAGTAGGGGAATTTTTGGAAATTTTCACCATAAATTCAAAAATTTTGATATTTTAAAATTATATGTAGATTTTATTAGGCTTAATGGGCCTAAATAACTAGAATTGAGATAATTAATTAAGGCTTATTTGTACTAAGCTTAAAAGACCCAAAACCCTAATTTTAGAAGGGGATCTTTAAAAAAACACAGAGTTCCTAGCCGCTGCAGTTGCCGAGACCTAGCTGCACAAAAACCAATACAAAATGTAAATTTATAGTGAGGAAAAGGAAAAAGAGTCGTCTCTCAATCATGCTCTTCGCTCCTTTGAGATGGTATTCGAATTTCAAGCGTTTTAACACAAATACACGTTCTAAACCATTCTTTTTGAACCATTTGAATCATATTATATTTTTTATTGATGTCTTGTATGAAAAATGATTTGTAGCCATGTTTTTTGGCAAGGAATTTTAAAGAGTACAAAAATCGAGAAATTTCAGCAGGTTATAAATTTACTCCCTAATAAAATATGTGATTTATAGGTTCATTTTATGGAAATGTTATCCACTAATGATTTGTAGTACTCTGTGTTACTTTGATTGGATAGTAAATTCAAAATTTTTGAGTAAGAAACGAAGAAGATATGATTTTTCTCGTAGAACTACTCAATCTGTGCGAAAATTTTACGTATCAACCCGTCATCTGATGTTCTTTTGATTACTGTGATTTATAGATTTGTTTTCTTGAACTGTTGTCAACTTAATATTTGTAGTACTCGACGTTTCTTCGATTGGACAGTAAGTTCGAAATGTTTGAGTGAGAAACGAATGAGATATGGTTTTTCTCGTAGAATTGCTCAATCTATGCGATAATTTACGTGTCAACCCATCATCCTCCATTCTTTCGATAACCGCGATTTATAGGTTCGTTTTTTGGAAAAGTTGTCAACTAAAGATATGTAGTACTCGGTGTTATCTTTCGATTGTATAGTAAATTTTCTGAGAAATTAAGTAGATTTGGTTTTTCTCGTAGGAATTACTCAATTTGTGCAAAAATTATACGTGTCAACCCATCATCCTCCGTTCTTTTGATTACTGCAATATATAAGTTCAGTTCCTAGAAAGGTTTTAAACTAATGATTTGTAAAAATCTGTGTTATCTTCGATATGGTACCAAATTTTCAATTTGTGACTGAGAAACGAAGGAGATATAATTTTTCTAGCAAAATTGTTCAACGCGTTCAACAGGTTTTTTTATATGCACGGGGTGCGTGCCTAGGACACAGACATTTAACGGACCGTAAATGTCTTTTTTAAAAATGTATATAAAGTATATGGAAGCGTCGAAACATGTTTATTATATAATTATTTTAAATGAAGGGAAAAAAAGAAAAATATTTTGTGAAATGTGAATTGACTATGACTAAGACGAGTGAGGGATCTGTCGAAAACAGGGGCGGCGAACTCGCAATGAAAATGGTGAAAATTGTGAAGAACGGGGACGGGATCTCACATGGGTAATGGATCCGTTGATAATAAGAATGATGAACTTACTATATGATGGTTAGAGGGATTCAACAACAACAAGGTCGTTGAACTCTGTCAGCCTGGTACTACGGTTTATAGATCGATCAATCAAATAGAAGAGTCACTTTTGATTAGCAAACTTCACAAAATATTTATGATGAGAGGTTTATGTTATGAACAAAAAAATATTTTTAAGGTTTAAGATTGATGTGGATGCATTTGATTTAAAAGCTAAAATATTTTCAGTTAATGTTATTTTTAATATATGTGATTGTGTGTGTATATATATATATATATAAAACTTGTTATAATGGTTTGAACATGTTGAGTAATTAGACTCACTAGATTTGAACGTGTGCATGTGAAGATAATGTTGAGACAGGAGGGGCTGACTACTGAGCAAATCCGGACCAAAGTCAGTACACTCATGAAGACCTTGCATTCCGCTATAATTTAAAGTTTAACGAACTTTGACGAGAGAATTTTTAATAAGCATGGTCGAGACTTTTTTTATCAGTTGAATTTTATTGCCTATTGAGTATTTAGAACCTTAGGAAACTTGAAATTTTTATTTAAATGTTATATCGATTTAACTTTTCATTAAAATTTTATCAAACCGAGGTTCCAAATATTTGTTCCATGAATAGTGTTTTCGTGAATAGTGAAAAAAATTTCTTGTGTTATTTATTTAAAATTAGAGTTTGGGACATTTCAGTTGATATCAGAGCCAGTTTCTTATAAGAGTTATGCCTACTGCCTATTCCGAGGAGCTCAAGGAGTCATGCCTCAAGTTTGTGAGTTTTGAAGCTTTAAATTTTAAATGTTTGAAGTTAGATGTTCTTATGATTGTTAACAATAGAAGACAAGATGTAATAGATTTAAATGCATGTTGGTTACATGTTGGATGGGATTATGATTACAGGTATGCCTCCGAGACGCATTATTCACAGACAGTGGGAAGATGACCATAGGGAGGAGAGGCATGAGGAGGCAACACCCCCACCTCCACCCCCGGATGAAAGTGCTCATGTGCTAGAGGAAATGGCACAGCTATTGGAATGGCATACTGAGACTGCTCGTAGGGTTTGACCAGAGGCGAAATATTATCTCTTCAGGAAGATTGATCCCAAGGACTTCTATGGCACTGCCGATCCGTTCGTGTCTTAAGGATGGATCAGATCCTTGGAGGTGATATTTAGATTTATGGGCATGACAGATGCGGACATAGTGCGATGTGCCACTTACTTCTTGAAGGCTGATGCTTCTTTGCTGTGGGAAGGAGCAGAGAAATCAGGGGACTTTGAAACTTTGACTTGGGAAGAGTTCAAGAGAATATTCTACAAGAAGTACTTCACCACAGATGTGCGATCCAGAATGAAGAAAGAATTCACGAGTCTTCGACAAAGAAATTTATCTGTTGCTGAGTATGTACAAAAGTTTTATAGGAGGTGTCACTTTGTGCCCCTAATTGCCAACAACTTTGCTGAAAAGTTGAGTTGATGGTCTGAGACCTACTATTCACCACAATGTTCTAATGGCAAACCCGATTGAGTATTATGTGCCTACCACCAAGGCCTACCGGGCAGAGCAAGCTCTGAAGGATATTGATGAGGAATGCAGAGAAAGAGGCAGCAACTACATCAGAACAAGAATCCTTTTGCGGGACCACCCAAATTCCAGGGACCGCCAAAGCCTCAAGGACAACAGAAACCTTAAGGACAACAGAAACAAAAACCGCAAAAGCCAGTCTCTTTGAAATCTAATGACAAAACATTGTGCAAGGAATGCAACAGACCATTTCGGCAAGTGCATGTGGGGGACAGACAAGTACTTCAAATGTGGTGAGGTTGGGCACCAATCATACAATTGCCCAAAGTTGCAACAACCAATGACTCGCAGGGCCTATGTGATGCATGCAGAGTAGGCCGAGCCAAATACTACTCTTATCACATGTATTAATTAATTCAGCATTTTATACCGTTGAATTCTTTGGATTTTCAGCTCGAGATGTTAGAATTATTCTTGGTTTAAGTTTTCAGAATTGTGGTTATTAAATAGAAAAGTTTCAAAAAAAACTTGGGAATTTCAAATTTATGGTGTGGTGGATTTTAAGAATTTTTACGGGGTGTGATGTTTTTTTTATCACATGCAGGATTTGTATCGCGAGTGTAGCCATGAATACTTTATTAGATTCTGAAACTATCCACTCATTTATATCTTAATCATTTGTGAATCGTTTGGGAATCACACATGAACGATTGGAATTGGAATATAGAGTGACAGTCTCTTCAGGGGAGGAGATGCTATCAATCATTTTGGTTAGAAATGTGGATCTCGAGTTGCAGGAGAAGATTATTCGAGCATATCTTATTATGTTACCAATGCCCCTAATTCGATATTATATTGGGCATGGATTGGTTGACGTTAAATGGAGCATGGATTGATTTTCGTCAGAGGTCAGCATCGAATAGATCGGCCAACGAGAAATTGATATGATTCTTCAGACACAAAATCAAACGCGCTCTAAAACAGAGTCATGCCATCGATTCGATGAAATAAAACACGTTATGTTTTCCCGATATTTTTGAAACAAGTAATTGCTTGTGATATTCACCTGTAAGCTATTAAAATTTAGCAACAAATATTCACGAAGATAACTTATCTAAAAAGAACTTTCAAAAAACTCATTTTTGACAATCCGAGTGAAAAACATTGACAAACACCACGAATATTAAATTTTTGATAAGTTTGATTTTTAGTTGTACAAAGAAAAACTTTGAAAATCTTGAGAGAAAACTCAAAGAAATATATTCAATCTTCAATAATTGTTTTGCAATGTTTTTACAAGGTGTTTATATTTTAAAAAATTACAAAAAAAATTGTAAGTTAGGGTTTCTAGGTAGCATTCTGCACTGCGGCGCGCTGGGGTGGGAAATTTCTTCCGCTAGGGCATGGTGTCTCGCAGATGGGCATGCTGGGGCAGGGATTTTCTCCGCTGGGGCGCGCATGTCTCTGCCCTAGCTGCCTTTCGAGGTCATTTTGCACTCGAATGCTTTGTTACTCGACACGTCTTCATGAAACGCTTCATTGAACTCCTTCAATCATTCGAATGTGCTTGATGTTTCACATTTAATCATCATCAAGCTTGTACGATCGAGACAACATAGTTGTTTGAATCTTTTCAAAAAATTTAGGACGTCATGCCCAGTTAGATTCATATAAGAAATCATTTATTTTTTAGACAGTCAAGAACATGCAGATGCCGCATGTTAATTCTTGCATCTGTGGGAGGGAACTTTTGCTTAGAAACTGCCAAGAATTTCTTGCCATCATCACTTCAGTTTCTGACACAGTCGGTCAGCCTATATATGAGGTAGAGATAGTCAGGGAGTTTCTCGATGTATTCCTTGATGATGTAGTCGACTTTCCACACGAGAGAGAGTTGGAATTTGCTATCAAGTTGATATTGAGTACAATGTCAATCCCTAAGGCATCGTATCGTCTAGCACCAGTAGAGATGAAAAAACTGAAGGATTAGATTCAGGAGTTGCTAGATAAGGGATTTATTCGTCCTAGTTTCTCTCCTTGGGGCACGCCAATGTTATTCGCGAAAAAGAACAACGGAAGCATGAGGATCTGCATTGATTACCGGGAGTTGAACAGAATAATAGTGAAGAATAAATACCCATTGCCGAGGACCGGGGACCTATTTGATCAGTTGCAAGGAGCTTCGGTATTCTCGAAGATAGATCTTCGTTCGGCGTATCATCACTTTAAGGTAAATGAAGCATATGTGCATAAGACAGCCTTCAAAACTCACTATGTGCATTATGAGTTCTTGGTAATGCCATTGTGTTGACAAATGCCTCAGCGATCTTCATGGATCTCATGACTTATGTATTTCAGCTGTACCTGAATCAGTTTATTATGATGTTCATATTCGACATCCTGATTTATTCGAAGAGCAATGAGGAGTATTCGACATCCTGATTTATTCGAAGAGCAATGAGGAGCACAGACAGCACTTGAGAACAACATTGAAAATACTTCGGAAACAAAAACTGTTGGCTAAGTATAGCAAGTGTGAATTCTGGTTACAGAAAGTGGCATTCTTAGGCCACATTATTTCGAGTAAATGAGTAGAGGTTGATCCGTCTAAGGTTGAGGCAGTGAAGGAGTGGTCAATGTCTAGAAATGCATCTAAGATAAGTAGTTTCTTAGGCTTACGTGGCTACTATCGCAAATTTATCAAAGGCTTTTCATCCATTGCTGTGCCATTGACAGTTTTGACAAAGAATAATGCTAAGTATGTAAGGGGAGATGATTGTCAGAGGAGCTTTGAGAAGCTGAAACAAACACTTACTGCAGCACCGGTTCTAGCTATGCCATCTAGGCAAAGAGACTATGTGTTGTACACTGATACTTTGAAACTCGGTCTAGGAGTAGTGTTGATGCAGCATGATCGAGTTATTGCTTATGCGCATCTAGGGAATTGAAGGATCACGAGAAAAAAATTATCCGACTCATGACCTTGAATTAACAACAGTTCTCTTTGTCTTGACGATTTGGAGGCATTACTTTATGGTGAGAAATGCAAAATCTTTACCGACCACAAGAGTCTCAAATATTTCTTCACCCAAAAGAAGCTGAACATGAGACAAAGACGTTGGTTAGAGCTCGTGAAGGACTATGATTGTGATATTAGCTACCACCCAGGGAAAGCTAATGTTGTTGCAGATTCCTTGAGGAGGATGACAGCAGTCGTAGCCCAACAATCATTTCAAAAATCTCTTCAAATAGAGATTCAGATGTTTGATCTTGAGATTTTTGCTATAGGCAACTCTTAGATTATCCACATTAATAGTACAATATACCTTGAGAGACCGTATTCGTATTGGACACTCGACTGACGAGCAATTTCAAAAGTGGAAGAAGATGGATGAGTCTAAGGTAGCATGTTATATTCAATGGAGAACGGCGTCGTCAAGTATAGAAGTTGATTTTGGGTTCCTAGTGTTGATTCTCTTAGAGTTGAGATTATGACAGAGGCCCACACTTCTCCTTATTTTATACGTCTGGGAAGTACGAAGATGTATAAAGATCTACAACGACTCTATTGGTGGCCAGGTATGAAGCGAAATATCCCGTGTTTTATGTTTGAATGCCTAACTTGTCAACAATTAAAGGCAGAGCACCGGAGACACCAGAGACCAACGGTTCTGCTAACGATAAAATTTAAAATTTCGTCGATTCTGCCCATGGGTATTGTTTGATGCATCAAATCAAATATGACTTCAGAATCAGATTTAGATTGTCTACTTGGGAAAAAAATACCAATTAATGGCTAATAGAATTTGTCGGTTCTGCTCAAATTAAAATTTTGCATGTTATGCTAACAATAATCTTTTTGTCGATTTTACTCGCTTGTATTATGTAAGGGATCGAATGATTATGGCTTTTACAATTAGAACTAGATTGTATCTTCGAAAAAATACCAATTTAAGGTTATAAATTTTTACGTTTATGTTCACGATAAAAAATTGTCGATTTTGATCACATGTATTGTAGGATGGGTTAAATGAATTGTGGATTTTCAATCTTATTCAGATTGTGTATTTAAAATTAAAACAATACTGATTCAGGGTTGCTAAAAAATTTTCGGTTCTCATCACTTGTATATGTATGATGGTATTGATTATTACAATTAGAGATTATTGGTAATTTTTTTAATTTTGGTCTCTTTTTTGAATATCGTATGAAACAAAAAAGATGAATCCACTTTCCATTTAGGGTTTATTTGCGAAAAATAAGTTGAATGTGTTGTTATGTTACATGGATAATGATTATGTCGGTAAGTGATCCAACAATTTTCGAAGAATATTATATTTGAAGATGAAACTACTTTAATTATATGTGTATATGCACACTAATATATGTTTAATTGCATAAATATGTTAAATATTTTAAAGTTTTGAGTTATATTATATATCTCACATTATTAATGGATTAAAATGCAATATATAAATATATAATGAAGAATATCCAATCAACTAGTTTGTTACTCATTTTATCTTCTTGTTTTTCATAATCAAGATGACAATGAATCGAGTCTAATTTAGGGATGGCAACTTTCTCAACGGGTTTGGGGTCCCGCGGGGAAAGCCTGAAACGAGGATAAGGATTCCCGATTTTTTTCGAGATTGAGTTTGGGTTCGGGGATTTAAAAAAATCCCCGATGTAATTCGGGGCGGGTATGAGATTACTATCCTCATCCCCGAAATCTCTGAACCCGCCTCGAAAATAATATCAATAATAAAATAATAGTATTATTAATATTAATAATATAAAAATAATATTATTTTTTAAAATAGTAATAATCTTATTATTATTAATATTGATATTGATATTAATATTAATATTATCTCTAATAATAATAGATAATAATAAGTTTTGGTTTGAGAAAATATCTGAATTCGTCATCATCTTGTCATATTAATATTTTTGAAACAAAGATGTGGGCGGTGATGAGAAGTTGATCCCCGAAGTTTCGGGTTTGGGGATAAGTTTTGGTTTGAGAAAATATCTGAATTCGTCATCATCTTGCCATATTAATATTTTTGAAACAGAGATGGAGGCGGTGATGAGAAGTTCATCCCCGAAGTTTCGGACGAGAATTGGGGCAGGTATGGGGGTGAGGATGAATTTCGGAGATGGGGATGACAAACCCGCCCCCGCCCTGGCCCTTTGGCATCCCTAGTCTAATTCTGATCAAACGGGTAGATCGTGACTCGCCCTAGTCCGCCCCATATATATAATAATAATAATTTATATTTTATGTTAAATTTTAAAATAAGGGTAAAATAACTCTTAACCCTAACAATATATATATTAATAATTATTATTTATATTTTATGTTAAAATTTAAAATAAGGGTAAAATAATTCTTAGCCCTAAACAATTCACAAGAGCAGGAAGCCGCTCGTTCATTTCTCATTCTCTCCCTCTGCGTACAAACCAAATCAAGATAACTTTCCAGTGTAAGTCTCGAGCACCTTGCTTCCTCGAATCGTCTGCAGTCGTTTGGATTTTAACATCAGGTTCCACGTAAAGTCGATTTGACGTTTGGAATTCTTTGTTGACTTGTTTAAAATTATTAATTTTCTTTGATTGATCTTGCCTTTTGCTTTTTCCCGATTTGTTTTTCCTGAACTGTTGGTGAAATCTAGATCCTTAATTGTTGGTGAGTTTTGTATATTTTTGAGATTCCGGTGTTTGGCTTTTCAGTGGAACATGGGTATTGAAGATATTGGGGGAAAAGACGTCTTTCGTTTTTTTATTTACCTTTGGTTTTACTTCATGAATTTCGCTTGACTACTCCTTAGTTTGGATCAAGGTTTCAGATTTTAGGTTGGTTAAATCTGGTGAATGTAATTTGTTTTCCTATCCCTCCCAAGATTTCTTTTAATAAATGTTTCTTGCACTTAGCTGTTCTTGATTATAAATACATCGTAATTGTATTTGATATTATGTCAAATTATTTTGTTTGATTTTTCTTTTCGAAATAGGATTTCGACCTATCAATTTTTTTGTGCCTCATTTTGGCGGGTTGGTCGGTCCAACCCGGATTGAACCTGTTGAGTTTAAGAAGGGGCCCGGGTTTGGCCAAAACCGCATCGTTGCCATCCATCCCTATCCATTATCGATCTCTATCCATATCTGTTGGTGTGTTTTTGCACTCAGCACTATTATGTTCACGATCATGGGCTTTATCTTAGATTTGTGGACTCTTATTAAATGGATTAAACCTGAAATTTTTACTGCACTGCTTTGAACACTGTTGGCTTTGGAATTTTGTAGCAGAACTTCAGTGTTATTCTTGTTAAACTTTGTTTAGAGTTAATTTAGATATGTGACCAAACTTCATTGCACATTCCAAGTCACCTTGGATGGGGGTTGGAGAGCTGGCCTTGATCCTACCCCTGTAAAGAAGTAAGATAAGAAAAAAGAAAAACCTGTCATAGTACATTAAGCAGGTTATAATTTACCAGTTGATTTATATTTTTGTTAGGACCTATTTATTAAGAAAGCAGGAACTCTTATGATGTAGAGATGGTAAACTCTTTGCCCTTCAAAGGGGTGCCAAATATCATGATTGTTTGAGCTTGAGTATAAAGTGGCTACCAGCTCAAAAAATAAATAATTTATAAAGTGGCTACGGTATTGATCCTGATAGGGATTTAATGTGGGAAGTGTTTCTATCGGTGAGTACTCTCAAGGTCCCCTTGGTTCTAGAGGCTAAGGCCAGAACTATAGATCGTGCAGGTCTAATTGAAGATATTGTGTGCCCAAAATGGACAATGCAGCAGCAAGCATTGATTCATTTGGTTGATGCGCGTGTGTTCACTGAAGAATTTGTGTTTGTGGTGTATATGGATTAATCTTACCAAGCAGGATGTCTTTATTTTTAGTATATTGCCATCCTGTGAGCAGAGCGTTTATACATAATATGCTTTGGATGCACAGAGTTGGAAATGGTGCGTTCCAAGAGAATTACTAGAAGCTCTAATAAAGCTCGTAAGGAGAATGAAGCTTCTGAAAATGCATTAGGTCAGTCAAAAACTTCTGATCTTGTTCAAGTGGACATGGAACCTCCCAAGGCTGCAGTTCAAGGTGAAGATAAAATAGAAATATCACTTGACCTGGCAGAAAGTGGGAAAGATGAAGAAACTCACAATTTAGAAATAAAAAATGCAATTACGGTGGACAATGATGAAAAAGAGATGATGACAGAAATAAATGATGATAATTTGGCTGAAGAGGACCTAAATAGTTCTGAAGATGATAAAATTTATTCTGATGATAAAATTTATTCTGAAGAAAGCATGTCAGAAGATGATGAAGAAAATCTTGAAGAAATCAATGAAGAAGATATTGTTGACAATGATGAGAACAATGTTGACTTACAAACAGGAGCAGATGAGTCAATAGATCATCATGTGGAAAATGTGGAAACAGAAGATGAAGCTAAGAAAAAAGAAAATGCAGAAGAAGAAAAAGAAATAACTCAAGAGCCTGTTACTGAGAAAGTGAAAGCAGGTTTGAAAGAGGAGGTGGATAAATCCACCGGCAGGATTAGAAAGAAGGCCCGACCAGCGAGCTCAAAGAAATTGAAATCTACAGACGAACATAAGCCAGAATCATCCCGCAAGAGAAAGGCTAAAGTGCGAGTTGAGAGCATGGGAATGATTTTCATGTGTAGTTCTACAACAAAGGAAGACTGTTTCCGATATAGGGTTTTTGGGTTACCGGCAAGCAAGAAAGATACGGTGGAAAAGATTTATCCTGGGATGAGACTATTTCTGTATGATGTTGATCTGAAATTGTTGAATGGCATCTACAAATCTGCTGGACCTGGTGGTTATAACATTGAACCGAAGGCCTTCAACTCCCAGTTTCCATCTCAGGTTCGTGTTTCATGTGTGTATGATATATGCTATGCATACATTTCATATATTGCTCAGTCGTTACTCGATAATGAGAACTTTTCTGCGAGATGATATAGGCGAAACTATGGGCAGATTGGTAAATTCTATGCAGGGAAAGATGTTAAGTGTAAACTTCAGTTCATCAATGTTAACTCGGTAAATTGCCTTTATTCAGCTTTAGCTAAGGGCTCAAACAAACTAAATCGAGCATAATGATTTTTACCTTTTTATATTCGAATTCGAGCTCTGTAACTCTAAGAAATTAGACTAACTGGGATTTAAGTCATGGATGGTGACTTAAGTATTTATATTTTGATTTGAGAATCGAGGTTGAGAATGGTATGGTTGATTGAGTCATTCAGTCGCAAGCTAAAAGCCAAGCCTGGGAAGGTTTCAAAGCATATTTTGATTTCTCAGACAAAATTGAGAAACTTTTTGTCTCATATCAAATCAGAAAAAAACTCTCGAAAAGTGGAAACAGCAGCATCAGTGACATCCTACTTTGAGCTGCAGCTCAAGTTATCAGTCCTCGAGGTGAACTTATCTCTTGGATGTCTTAGAAGGACTAAAAGTCTATAAGTATGAGCGGTTAGAAGAAGTGCAGATCCACTGAAAAAATATTAGAAGTAGTTGTACAGCATTTGATTTTTTGCGAATGAAGGCCATAAACCACCAAACAATGCTTTAATTTAGGATAATTCGCTTGCACGAGAAGAATTTGTCAACTGTGTATTAAGGATAGTCCCACGGGCATGGAAAATTATCTCATAAACTAAAACTTGTTAATTCTTCAATATTCACAAGCACATTACGTGACTTGTATAATTTGAATATATCCTAATTTTACAAGTGACGTTTTTCTCTCATTGCCAAAGAGGGGTAAAGAAATACTGTAGTCAAAATTTAGAGTGGCTAATTAGCTTTCCTTTGGAATCGAACATTTATTTTATGCTTCTCTCTCTCTCATCATTTTTATGAAAATGAGATCGTTGTTAGTGGGTTAAGATTTTGAATGTGATGTTGGTCAAGTTCGATGGTTCTCATCAATGAAAAGATATCATTTTTTATTTTAGATGTGATTTTTTTCCAAGTGCTTTGTCTGATGCATTCGGTCTGTCAAATAAATACTGACGGTGTGCTGAACCTTGAGTTTTGATTTGAAGGCAGTTATTGTTTCAGGTTCGATTCAGAGTTCTGAAAGATTGTTTGCCTATAGCTGAGGAGAAGTTCAAGAAGGTTATCGAGGATAACTACTTTTCAAAGAATAAGTTCGATTGCCAACTGACTTCAGTACAGGTATCTTGGCAAAACCTCCTTGGCTGACAATATGTTCTCAAATATCAAAGACTAGCCTGGTATAATGATAGTAAGAATGATGATTCATTTATATTTTTCATCTTTTTTGTATTCAATATTCTTTTCCAGGTCAATAAATTGTGCAAACTTTTTCTGGCTAAGAGCAGAGGACAGCACCTAGCAAAGTCAGGCAGGATTCGTAAAGCAGAGAACCACACAACTGTACGTAGAGGCAGACTTGGGATACGTAGAGCAGAAGAGGACAGGCTCCATTCAGTGAGGGAGGAGCGCAGGTATAATGACCGTTCTCATAAGCGCCAAAGGAGGGTCCCAGTTTCACCAGTGCGGGAACCACTGCCTTTACGGGTTCCCTCACCACTACCATCTTCTGTTCGTTTATATGCTCATGATAGGACTTTGGAAGAGGATCCTTACAGGAAATATCCGTATTTAGAAATTCGCGATCCTTATCGGGATGGGCCACTTTTAAGCCATGCCGACCCTTACAGAGATCGACGAGATCCACCCATAGAACATGGTTCTTACAGAGATGGGCGAGATCCACCCGTAGAACGACTTGATTCTTACAGAGATGGGCGAGATCCACCCATAGAACGACTTGATTCTTACAGAGATGGGCGACATCCACCCATAGAACAACGTGATTCTTACAGAGATGGGCGAGAACATCTTGATTTTTATGGGGTTAGGCGAGATCCACCAACAGAATGTCATGCTCCATATAGAGATGGGCGAGATATACAGCTAGGGCATTCATCTCCTCCAGCACCTTACAGAGATGGACAGAGAGTGTACATTGATCTTCATGATCCTTACAACGACAGGCGAGATTCATATTTGCTGCATCGTAATCCTCCCAGAGCCATCCCTCAATCTGACCCTTATATCACTTACAGGAGGGATCTTTTATCAGATCATAGTGATGTTTATAGAGCTGATCGCTTGGTTGAGACCCGCGAATCTTATGGGCGAAAGTTACTGCTGGACCACCGTGACCTTCCACCACATTTAGAATTTAGGCGGCTCAATGACATCAGCAGTAGGGATTCACATGTTTCCTACCGAGCACGTCCAGCATACATGGAACCTACGTATTCTGCAGAATATCCTTCTCGGGCGGGGTTGGAGCGCGACCTTCGTCCTATAGGTCCATCTACCGATCATTCTGCTAGGGGTCAATTATCTGGGTTTTACTCTCGCCACATTTGATTTAGAAAAGAACTTTATGGTGAGAGCACATAAGGAAGCTGTTTCAGTAGACTTCTGCGTCCCATTTATGGTTATTCGGCTTGTAATGGCTTTGCGTTGCTTTTCTGGTTAATTTAGTACTTCTTTGTTGGTTTGATTGTTGTTGTCAATGCTCCTGTAACTTTCACTAATAATTCTGTTTATCCTGAAACTTAGTTCGAACAAGTATATGATAACTTATTGGTAATTGGAACTACATCGGAGCAAATGTGATAATTTACTAGGCATTTCAATTGTAATACTTTATGTACTAATTTTTGTTTTCTGAGTTCTACTTCTACATATCTGGTCTATGGTGAACCATTTAGTCATTTTGGTTCACAATCAGTATTTCGGCTTAGTTAGCTTTGAAACTCGTCGGATTACCATTTTATGTTGCTAGCATGGGCCTCCACAGCAAAATATGTGTTGGGCAAAAGGACCATTCCTACCTTGTAGTATCTGGGAAGTTCGATGCCACAAGTATGGGGACTACCAGCATCGACGACGCCAATTGATTTAGCATGAGATCCAAGCATCATCATCTTGGAATTTCCCCTCGGTGACGTCGAATCTCCCTGTAGCATTCGGAGTATCCCAATGAATTTGAATTAAACATTTGTTCTTTTGTCACACCGAAGGCATCATCGAAGTATGAAGGATTTGAACATTAGCTCAGGTCATAATAATCTGTCTCTATTTTGTGTCATTGATAGATTTGACTGGAATATACATGTAAGAACTCAAATATTCTAAAATTAAATATTTTATTATTTCATTAGGAATTATGGTGTGACCACATAAAATAGTAAATACGAAGGTTCCTTGAGTGGTTTAGCACGAGCTTAGTGTGTATTGAAGAAGTTTTACTATACTTTTTAATAAATCGTGTCAATCTACAAGTTAAATTTACACGTGCATATATCAAATTTAAGCATGAATTTTCAAATCCTTAAAACTTAAAATTCTCAAAATCACAAATATTAATAGTTCAGGTCTTTGGAGTTCTGTCTTTTTGGTGAAGATTGAAGGTGACGTAGCTTTAGATTTTTTTTGGGGTTAAAAAAAGATGTACTATTACATATTTGATCTTAAAAATTAAAATGTAGTATGGAAAAAACTATTCCACGATCAAATTGACTGTTATTCCCCACTATTTCCAAAATCCTAGTATGTCTGATGCTTAATCTCATTTTTTCGCGTTAGTTAAATACCGATAAAAATATAATAATCGTTTACACGAACTCAAAAATTCGCATCTTAAGCTCCAAATGACTCTTCTCAAAGTTACGAAATGACAATTGATGACATTGTTCTATTACCAAAACACGGGTCGATATAAGATCAAGGCACTTAAGAAGTCATATTTTAATCGGTGCAAGCATTTGTTAGAATATTTTAAACTTAATGCATAGGAATTTCCCAGGTTTCTGCAGGGAAGGCGTTGATGCGCCTAAAAGGGTTCCTCAATGCCTCATGAGCGGCCTGGACGTTTCCATGCCGCAAGTGAGGCGCTCCTTATGCACATGATGGGCGAGAGGGAGGCGTCTGAAGTGTTGTTTGACAGAAAGTCACAAGTTTTCGTGATATTATATATCCAAATTTATGTCCATTGAAGTCTTTCATCTTACTTTTGAGTGTAGGGACACCCTAATTGATGAAACAACATATCCTTGCATATTGATAACATTAAATAGAGCTTCAAAATTCATTTGAATCAATCTTTGAATCACAATTCACACATATTTGCATTCATCTTGTCTAATTTTCTTCCTTCCTAAAAGAAAGAGAGTTTATAAGTTTTTCTGGTTATCGTACTTGTAATTTAATGTGCTGTAATTACAAAAAAAATTGTATCTTGAGAGAAGATTGCCAATCACCGAAGCACCAGAGCGAGACAAATTCTTCTTATGGACAAGGTGTTCAACACTAGTCTCAACTTGTTGCTGCAATCTACCATCTTCAAGGTATCACCACAAACAATCTTAAGAATAATTTATTATGAACTTTTGAATATGGCTTGCTCATCAACAACGACAACAAACATTTCACTGCCACAAGGAGAAAGACCAAAAAAATTCAAAAGTGCATATTTCAAAATATGGCAACAGAAAATATTGTTCTATCTACCAATTCTAACTTTGGAAAAGTTTCTGAAAGAATATCTTCCCAACTTACTCAAAGATAAAGTTGAACCTCGCAAGAAGGCCGTAGTAAATACATGGAATCAAAGTGATTTCCTATACAAAAATATCATATTACAAAGCATCATAATTGGTGGATATAGACATTAATGAGCGAGGTAAAAGAGTTTTGAAGTTGGATGATATAAGGGGTGATGCCAAAGCCTGGAACATAGTGGATGTTCTCTGTTTCAATACTGGCCATTGGTGAATACCGAAATGTTGGCTTAAGCCATTTATCTACACTCATATATCGTATTATAAAATATCATATTTTTGGAGTAATCACTTAGGTCATTTAAAGGAAGAGGATAAAAGTATCTTCTCTTTTCAAAATTTCTAAAATATTTCAAGATTCTTGTTTATAATTAATAGGATGTATTGTTTTTAGTATCATTCATCACTGATGATTAAAAATTCCTAAAAGTAATTATCTCAATTAAAAGTCTATATAGACGAATAAAATATTATGCATAGATTGTCAGTGTGAAGAAAATTGTAGCATAAAATCATATGGTTAGTGGTTACTCGTACTCGTGATAGCATCAATATTGCTTTTGCTTTTGCTTTTGCTTTTGCTTTTGCTACTCTTAAATACATGTTTATCCACTGAATGAAATCTCAATTTCACAGCCCTGATGAATGGAATTCGAGAACAATGTTAAAACTAAGAAATTGCTATGGAGAGACGACGCCGACGACAAACAACGACACTTCTTAACATGAACCATACCTAGATCAAGTGAAGGTAACGAATGAAGTTGTTGCTTCCATGAACAGAGCTCCCTTTCTGCTCGACATAACAATGATGTCATATATGAGGAAAGACGCTCACCCATCCGTTTATAGCGGAGAGTTGACCCCCGAGCAACGGTCTCATCATGATCCTTCTGTTGCTGACTATGAGCATTGGTGTGTTTTCCTAGATTGCCCGATTCTTCTACAATTTTGAGATTTTTCTTCGATACATACATAACTTGCCAAATTTAAAAATTTGCTCCCCATATACATAATGGTTTGGCATTTGCACGTCGTACATGTTCATGACGTATCTAGAGTGAATTGAATTCACTAGCTTCTTTGTTGGGCGAAAGCTGCTTTGCATGTGTTTTTTTCCAAATTTGATTGATATCTTATCTTAAATTTCGAAAGTCTCATTCTTTTACAACGACACTTGAATTCCAAAAATATTCAAATAAATAATTGTATGCCTTACAAAATCGGGGTTCTCACAAAAATTGCATACCGAAGGAAATGATTAGGTTTCATGGAATATGCTAATTTGGGGTTTTTCATTCTAACAAGGCAGCAAAGGAGCTCAAAATATCTTTTCATGAACATACTAGAACTAGGAGTTAAACCTGATAACTTACCCTTGTGCTAATGTTATCAGAAATTTTTTCAAAAAATCATGTTTCTATGTATATATGAATATGATAAACAATATGCGGAAGCAGATCGAGCATTACCTCCAGCCATCGAAAATTTGTAAGTTTTCTGATTTTCCTCCCGGTTGAAGTCTTCTAAGCACTCCACCATTTCGATAAGTGGTGTATATTTCTCTTATGAGGTGTGTGGTTAGGGACCTCAATCGTCTCTATTTATAGGCGTTTCTCATACCATCGATGAGTGTATCAGGAGCCAAGATTCAGAAGAAGAAGCGTGTACGCATCTCAGTTTCTAAAGTTGAGACGGTGCATGTATTTTTGTCAAAAGTTCTAGGCAATGGTCGTCGTCATTTCCTACACGTCTTTCCTTCTTCTGATTAATATGTGTCATTTTTCTTACATTCTCCCACTTGACCCATATATCTCATTTACCATAAAAGAAAATAAAATACATGAATCATGGCGATAGGTCATCTAAAAACGATTATTATCTTCCATGTATTACAATGTATTATATCTCTCAAATAACTTAATGAATAAACCCTATGTTTATTCGAGGTCCAACTTTATTGATATTTCTCAAATCAATGAATGTGTACACAACAAATATGAGAAAATATCACATCATAGTTTCATTAACTTTGTTATTACAACAAAGTTACATAAAAGAACCAAGTCTCATTCTTTCTGTATGATTCTTAAATTTCAATGGTGGCATGCCTTTAGTCAAAGGATCTGCAATCATGAATTCAGTGCTAATGTGTTCGATAATTAACTTCTTATCTTTAACATGTTCTCGTATGGCTAAATACTTAATGTCAATGTGCTTGCTTCGACTATCACTTTTGTTATTTTTAGCCATAAAAATAGCAGCTGAATTGTCACAATATATTCTTAATGGCCTAGATATAGAATCCATAATTCCAAGCCTCGAAATGAAACTCTTCAACCATACACCATGTGAGGTTGCCTCAAAACAAGATACGAACTCAGCTTCCATAGTGGAAGTAGCAGTCAATGTCTGCTTTGCACTTCTCCAAGATACAGCTCCACCAGCTAGCACAAAAATATATCCTGAAGTGGATTTTCGTGAATCAATGCAGCCAGCGTAGTCAATTACTTCCAAATTCTCAGTTCGTCAAAACATAAGCATATAATCTTTTGGTTCCTTGAAGGTACCTCATTATTTTCTTTGCAGCTTTCCAATTGTCTAAACCTGGATTACTCTGATATCTTCCCAACATCCCAACAACAAATGCAATGTCAGGTCTAGTGCAAACATGAGCATACATTAAGCTTCCAACAGCAGAAGAATAAGGAATGTTTTTCATTTGTTCCCGCTCTAGAACATTCTTTGGGCATTGGCTCAAATTGAATTTATCGCCTTTCACAACGGGAGCTATACTTGGTGAACAATCTTTCATCCGATATCTCTCTAAAACTTTGTTGATATAGGTTTCTTGAGACAGACCTAGAATACCTCTAATTTGGTCTCTATGTATCTTAATGTCAATGACATAAGATGCATCGCCCATATCCTTCATATCAAAGTTTTTAGAGAGGAATTGTTTCACCTCATATAACAGACCCTTATCATTGGTTGCAAGTAATATATCATCCACATATAGAATAAGGAAACAAATCTTACTCTCACTGACCTTCTGGTATATATATTGATCCATGGGGTTCTCAACGAATCTGAATGAAGAGATAACATCATGAAATTTTAAATACCATTGACGGGAAGCTTGTTTCAATCCATATATAGATTTCTTAAGCTTACAAACCAATTGCTCACCATTGCTAGAGAAGAATCATGCAGGTTCTTTCATATAAACCTCTTCCTCTAGTTCTCCATTGAGAAAAGCTGTTTTCACATCCATTTGTTGCAAATCTAAGTCAAAATATGCAACTAATGCTAGAATGATACGAAGAGAATCTTTTTTAGATACATGAGAAAAAGTCTCCTTATAATCGATTCCTTCCTGATGAGTGAATCATTTAGCAACGAGTCTTGCTTTATACCTTTCAATATTGCCTAATGAGTCTTTCTTTGTTTTGAATATCCATTTACATCCAATGGCTTTTACGCCATCAGGCAACTGAACAAGATCCCAGACTTCATTAACTGCCATAGAATTCATCTCTTCTTTCATAGCATTAAACCATAGTTTTGACTCATTACAACTCATGGCTTGTGAAAACGTTTCAGAATCATTTTCGGCTCCAATGTTAAAGTCTGATTCTTGTAAATACACAAAATAATCACTAGATATTACTGATCTTCTTATTCTAGTAGATCTCCTAAGGTTGTTTGGTTGATCAACAATTTCTTGTTGTTCTTCATTAACAATTTGATCTACTGGATTTTCATCAGCGATTTGTGGAACTTCAGTAACTGGTTGACTAACACCCATTTGGTCTTGAGGGGTGTGAATAACGACCAATCTGTCATTTGAATAAGAGGGTTGTGCATTAATGTGATCATTCTCAAAAACTATGTCATGATCACTCCCACTAATCAAGTCATTTTCAAGAAATTTGTCATTTCTTGATTCCACAATTCTATTGTTGTGAGATAGACAATAGAATCTATACCCTTTGGATTTTTCGACATACTCAATGAAATATTCACTTATAGTTCTTGGGTGCAGTTTCTTTTCATGTGGGTTGTAAACTCTTATTTCAGAAAGACGACCCCAAACGCCTATATGTTGCAAACTTGGTTTCCAACCTTTAAATAATTCAAATGGCGTCTTTGGGACAGCCTTAGTTGGAACATGGTTTAATATATACACAGTTGTCTTAAGAGCTTCAGTCCACAAGGATTTAGGAAGTTTGGAGCTACTTAACATGCTCTGCACCATGTCCAGTAATGTTCGGTTTCTCTTCTCAGCTACGCCATTTTGGTCCGGAGAACCAGGCATAGTATACTGGGCAACAATCCCATGTTCCTGGAGAAACTTCGCAAACGGACCAGGTGCTTGTCCATTCTCAGTGTATCTACCGTAATATTCTCTACCTCTATCAGTTCTCACGATCTTAATTTGTTTTCCACATTGCCTCTCCACTTCAGCCTTAAAAACCTTAAAGGCTTCAAGTGCTTCGTTTTTATTATGAAGCATGTAGATATACATGTATCGTGAATAATCATCAATGAAAGAGATGAAGTATTTCGGACTTTGCATGTCCATATCTGGACAACAAATATCTGAATGTATGATTTCTAATATTTATGTACTCCTCTTGGCACTTTTTTTAGACTTATTGGTCTGCTTTCCCTTAATGCAGTCCACACAAGTCTCAAAATCAGTCAAATCTAAAGTACTAAGTACTCCATCATTCACTAATCTTTTAATCCTCTCTATGGAGATATGTCCCAATCTCCGCTGTCATAGTATAGAGGAATCTTCATTTATAACACATCTTTTAATATCTCCTTGAACATGCATAGTTGTGTTATTATTTTGTAAAGAAATAAAGAAAAGACTATCAACCATTGTACCATTTCCAATAAGATTTGATTTATAAAACAAATTTATTGATTTATCCAAAAACTGAAATGAATAACCAAGGGGTACAAGTTTTGAAACTGAAATTAAATCCCTAGAAAAACTAGGAACATAAAAGGTCTTTTTCAATTTTAAAATATAACCACTATTCAATACTAGGCAGCAGGTCCCAATAGCCTCCACATGCGAAGACATCTTGTTTCCTGTATAGATGCTCCGCTTATTTTCTATTGGTTTCCTTAGGTTTTGCATACCCTGCAAGGTATTTGTAACATGGATTGTAGAACCAGAATCAATCCACCATGTGTTATAAATCATATCAACCATATTAAATTCATAATAGACAAATGAAGTAGGAATACCTTTCTTTTCAAGTCAATCCTTAAATTTATTGCAATCCTTCTTAATGTCTCACGTCTTTTTACAGAAGAAACACTTGGATTCTTTCTTGATGTCAGATTGGGGTGGAATTATTCCTTTCCCTTTTCCCTTGACTTTGGCTTGCTTCTTATACTTTCCTTTTGTAGTCATAAATACATTATCACTTGTTTCCATCAACAACCTTCCTTCCTCTTGAACACACATGGTCATTAATTCATTAATTGACCATTTATCATTATGTGTGTTGTAGGAAATTTTGAAGGGTCCATATTGCTATGGAAGAGTGCATAAAATGTAGTGCACAAGAAAAGTCTCAGACATTTCCACTTCAAGTGTCTTGAGCCGAGCCGCTATGTCCCGCATCTTCATGATATGCTCTCGTACACCTCTCACACTGGTGAACCTTAATGAAGAGAATTCCATAATTATGGTACTGGCTAGTGCCTTATCTGAAGACTGAAACTGTTCATCAATAGCCTTCAGTAATTCTTTGACATTGTTATGCTGGTCGACAGAACCACGCATACCAGCAGAGATTTTGGTCTTTATGAACATTTGGCAGAGTCGATTAGATCGCTCCCATTTTTCATAAAGATCAACATCATCCGGAATGCTGTTTTCAGTAATAGCATGTGGTTCGTCTTTCCGTATAGCATAATCAATATCCATCCACCCCAATTGAAGAATAATTCTTTCTTTCCATATTTTATAGTTATCATCCTTTAGTTCGGGAATATCACATTTCATATCAGAAAAACTCGCAGGTTGCATAACTGCACAAAATATCATATGCTTAAAATTTTGAGACAATATCATGTTTTACCAATGTAATTCATGCTTTAAAAATCTAGTGACATAAAAATTGCATGTGGGCTAAAATTTTAATTCAATAAGATTTTTTCTATAACTTTATGATAAAACTATCAAAATGTATTTTCCTTAAGTCCTGTGGGTAAATTAAGAAAAATATAATTTGATATTTTAACCTAATTAGTTATATAAATATAATAAAAATCCATGTGGGGTAAAATTTTATTATGTTTATATAATTAATTACAATTGATGTCCATTATGCGATCAAATCCACTTAATGCACAATTTTTTATAATTAAGAATGATGTGGCTATTCCTCAATTATTTAAAATTATACGGTTCACCGGACAAAATTTTGGCTTTACTTTAATACTTTATATAATAATTATTTAGTAACATAATCAACATTTTTCAAGAGTGCTCCCAGGAAAGATAGGTAGTGCTAAGGCCCTTTAAATACCTAACTCCTAGTCAAAGCAACATTCCTCAGGGAGACCAGTGGCTAGTCAAGGCAGTTTAAATCGATCTATAAAAAACTCCCCCAAATCATGTTTTCTCATGTCACCTTTATAATTATTATTCACTTTAATTATCCACATTTATGTGAATCTTTATAAACCAAAATTTTTTCATTAAATAACTTTATATTCACATTTTTTACTTAATATAAACAAATACGTTCTCCATCAGTTTTTCTCTTCAATTAGAGTAGTGATAAAGTGAGGATCACATTTATGTGAAAATGCGGGCTCCTCATCAATTTTTCTCTTTTATCAGAGTAGTGATAAAGTGAGGATTATATGTTCATTTGTGAACATCTGAAATATTTTATTTTATAATATTATATTCACATCTTACTTTATATGTTCATTTCAAAGTATAAACAACTTAATATAATTTAATATGAACATATTGTGAATATTGATGTACGAATTATTATTATTATTTTTAATATTATTTGCATTTTAAATTTCAAGAATAAATGCAAACATAATATTAAATTTGCATGTATACATCAAACACGTATCCATAATATTTGACATTATATCTAACATGCAAAAAATAATTTCTAAACATGTATTAGAAATTACATCGAACTTGAAATTATTTTAATGTGTACAAATTATTTGACCAAATACTATATGTATACCGAATTATACATATAACTTAATAACACATTAATTATTATTTATTTATTATTATTAATATTATTAAATATATATATATATATATATATATTAACCGACAAGCAATCAAAATATGTGGGTCCCGCATTTAAATAAATTTTTTTTAAATAAAAAAATTTCAATACCGGCCATCCCTTTGATTATCTGAATTCAATTGCAATGTGCTCCAATCAATTAGCAGCAAGCTTTAATGATATTCACGTGATATGTTTCATTGATATTAATTATTTGAAATTGAAGGCAACTCATTGTATATCTGCAAATAATATTAAATTTGCATGTATACATCAAACACGTATCCATAATATTTGATATTATATCTAACATGCAAAAAATAATTTCTAAACATGTATTAGAAATTACATCGAACTTGGAATTATTTTAATGTGTACAAATTATTTGACCAAATACTATATGTATACAGAATTATACATATAACTTAATAACACATTAATCATTATTTATTTATTATTATTATTAAAAATAATAAAATAAATAAATATATATATATATATATTAACCGACAATTGC
Organism: Primulina tabacum; assembly: GCF_025594145.1. Taxonomy (NCBI): domain Eukaryota; kingdom Viridiplantae; phylum Streptophyta; class Magnoliopsida; order Lamiales; family Gesneriaceae; genus Primulina; species Primulina tabacum. The sequence goes on along the minus strand of NC_134553.1, from coordinate 44,409,073 downwards.
AAGCAATCAAAATATGTGGGTCCCATATTTAAATAAAAATTTTTAAAATAAAAAATTTTCAATACAGGCCATCCAATTTATTATCTGAATTCAATTGCAATGTGCTCCAATCAATTAGCAGCAAGCTTTAATGATATTCACGTGATATGTTTCATTGATATTAATTGTTTGAAATTGAAGGCAACTCATTGTATATCTCTTCGTCTTCAACCTCTCCACTTTCAGAAAAAAGTCACGACCTTCATGGTCTCATCCAGATTTTCAAAAAATTTACTCCTCTTATCAAAATTTGAGAATCAAATTTCCAAAGAGTTCGTTATATATGAATTTCAAGAAAAAGAATATCAGATATTTTCAAGGCAGAGGTATCACGGCTCTAATACCAAATGTCAGAAATTTTTTCAAAAATTCATGTTTCTAAGTATATATGAACATGATAAACAATATGCGGAAGCAGATCGAGCATTACCTCCAGCCATCGAAAATTTGTAAGTTTTCTGATTTTCCTCCCGGTTGAAGTCTTCTAAGCACTCCACCCTTTCGATAGATGATGTATATTTTTCTTATGAGGTGTGTGCTTAGGGAACTCAATCGTCTCTATTATAGGCGTTTCTCATACCATCGATGAGTGTATCGGGAGCCAAGATTCAGAAGAAGAAGCGTGTACGCATCTCAGTTTCTAAAGTTGAGACGGTGCATGTATTTTTGTCAAAAGTTGTAGGCAATGACCGTCCCCATTTCCTACAGGTCTTTCCTTCTTCTGATTAATATGGGTAATTTTTCTTACAAATGTAGCTACTATCGGGCTTTGGAAGCAACTTCATGCACAGATAATTAAGCAAGATCTGCAATAAGTCGTATCCACTACAACATAACTATTTATAACTGCTGCACTGAAGGGGAGAAAATTTAGTCACATAAAGTACACTCGCACTATTTTGATCATGGTAATTTCAGCTTTAGTCATGTAAGTTGGTATGTTTTGTATTTTAGTCTTGTAACTTGTCAAAATTCGATTTGCATCCAGTAAATTGGTTTTTTTTTGGCTTTTTTTTCTCGAAACCACTAAATAAACCAAATATTGTTTATTTGACACTGATGTTCTCTTATGTGGCACACGTGACGAGAGTAAAGCTTATATCACACATATTAAAGTATATATAAACAAGGAGAGGAAAATGAAAAAACTTTTTCTTCCTAATTTAATGTATTGAAGGTCATTTTGCTTTATTTTTTCATTTTATTTTTTCTAAGATGAATCTTAGCATGAGTAATATAAGTTCAATAAAATTTTTTTAAAAAATTAAGTTAAACGATAAAACTTGTTAGGATCAAGCGCTTACCACTAGGCCAAAAGCTATAGCTGTTAGCCAAAGTGCAACTTTATTTCCTTATATTTGTGAGACAGCGCATAGTGCACTTACTTGGGTGAGCGCGGGTCGGGCTGTTAGGCCCATGAGTCCGGTGAGGTGTGTGTCTATCTGCCGGTGCTATCTTATATCCGTTAGAGTATCATTTCTCTACCGTCGGCTCTGTACCCAGCGGAGACGGTATTACTCGTTAAGATCTGATGTCACTCTTTTACGGTCCACATAACCAACCAGATCAAGCGACGCAACGTCAGCAGCTTGACGCATGAGAACTTCCAGTAGGTCACTTATCTCAGTACTCTCACTCATGCACGTTTAACCCATCTCCTCCCAGAAGTATAGAAATATGCTCTTAGAAGACTTGAACTCATGACATCGCTCCGATACCAATTGTTAGGATCAAGCGCTTACCACTAGGCCAAAATACTCTCACTCATGAGTTGGGTTAAACGTGCATGAGTGAGAGTATTTTGGCCTAGTGGTAAGCGCTTGATCCTAGCAATTGGTATCGGAGCGATGTCATAAGTTCAAGTCTTCTAAGAGCATATTTCTATACTTCTGGGGGGAGATTGGTTAAACGTGCATGAGTGAGCGTACTGAGATAAGTGATCTCCTGGGAAGTTCTCATGCGTCAAGCTGCTGACGTTACGCCGTTGATCTGATTGACTAAGTGAGCTATAAAATAGTGACACCAGATCTTAATGAATAATATTGTCTCCGCTGGAGACATGGTCGACGATAGGAAAATAATAAGATTTATCTCTAAGAGATATGAGACCGATCAACCCCAATTCTCCTACCTCTATTTCCTTAATTTCCAAATCTCTTTCTCCATTCAGTATTTTTCAATTATTGTCCGGCTTTAAAAGTGCTCGTGTTTGAAATTTTTATAATGTCATATTTTACATGGTACCAAAATTAATTTATAAGACCGATACCTTATTGCTTAACATATAATATTATAATATATCGGCTCTGTCATTTTTAAATATTCTATTTTTATAATAATGTATATATTATATATATATTAATTTGAAGCTAACATTTTTTACCTTGAATACTTTTTTTTTTCAAAGATTGCGAAATATATATAAATATAGTAATCATAGTATGCTATTGAGAAAAAATAAATATTATGAAATTTTAAAAATCATTATTAATATTTCGAGTGAAAATAGCCCGTTAAATATTAATATTTGAATCATTTTTATTATTTATATGGTTTCGTATATTAATGAAATATTAGCGTTCTTGCTCATTTTTTTTATTTATTCACGTCTTGTATTAATTTATGTGTCAAATTTTATTTGTTGCCATGAACACGCTTGTTATCTTATAATAAATAATTAGATGCATGTTTATCATTGAAAAAACTATAGTTTTCTTAATGAAGAAATGTGAATTAATTAAGTCAAAAACTTGTGTAAGACAGTCTCACGGGTAGTATATTTTTGTGAGACGGGTATCTTATTTGGGTCATCCATGAAAAAATATTATTTTTTATGCTAAGAGTAGTACTTTTTATTGTGAATATCGGTAGGGTTGACCCATCTCACATATAAAGATTCGTGAGAGCGTCGCACAAGAGATTTATTAATTAATTACAATGTATGAAAATGCAGTAACGCTTGTGGAAATAATAAAAGTTTATATATCAATTTGCTATTTAAATTCATAGTTTATGCGCCATGTTTTTTCGTTCTTTATAAAAGTATAAAATTTTGTTTCTGATAGAAAGATAAAAGAGATCATATGGAATCTGCATGTTAATTAATGCCTTAATTTGAGAAAATAATTTTTTTGTCCATTAATGTGCATAATTTTAGGTTTTAGTTCATTGAGATTTCAAATGTTAGTATTAGTACTCTAACTTTTAACTATAGATTATTTTGGTTCAATTACTGACGTAAAATAAAACAAATCATTTCTAATATATCTCCGTAAGTGTATATCATTATTTTCTGATGTTATATCAGCACTCCATATACCCGCGAATTATGATCGAAAGCAAAAAGAAAAAATGAAAGTCAGTGTGCCTAAATAGACTGAAACCCAAAAAAAAGAGTAGGTCTCTTGTAAGACGGTCTCATAAATCTTTATTTGTGAGACGGGTCAACCCTACCGATATTCACAATAAAAAGTAATACTCTTAACATAAAAAATAATATTTTTTCATGGATGACCCAAATAAGATATCCTGTCTCACAAAATACGACCCGTGAGATCGTCTCACACAAATTTTTGCCTTAAAAAAAGTTAGTTGGACAAAAATGTTAATTTCTATAATTTTTTCTTAAAAAAAACATGAACGAAAGCCTAAATACCACCATTCAACCCCCCACCTACGGAAAAAACGCTTTGTTTTCAGCCCTATAAAAACTCAAACAAAAACATATGAAAAATATAGTAACATTTCCCCTTTCATTCTCGTGTCCAATCTCCTCGGAGGAAAGGAAATTGAATTCAAGAATTCATTTCCTCTCCATTTCAACGTCCAAATTATAAAAACCGCTATGGGTTGTGGAGAATCGAAGCATGCTGTTGCAACAGCCAACACAACTGTTGCCAAAAGCAAGAGCAAAAGATCAGAATCCAACAGCAACCCACCTGTTCAAAACGTTGCCGCGAATGAATCTGTAAATGCGAAGGAAAATGAAATCCCAGAAGCCATATTCGAGAAAAAAGAAGGCGAAACCTTGGAGGATGGAAAGAAAAATACCCTAGCAAAACAGGAGGATATCGGAAATGGAGCATCCGGGGAAGAAGGAGAAGGGAACGCGCAGACGTCTTCGGATTATAAAACGAAAGAAGACGGTGCGAAAAATCAAGAACTGGAGAAGGGCTGCGCAAAAGATCCGGAGAATGTTGTTGCAGGTGGCGATGAAGAAGAGAAAGCAATGAATTCATGTGACCATTCGCACGATCCCCCGACTAAAAATGGTCAGTGTTCGAATTTTTCTGGAAAATATTTTTTTCCCTGGTTTAATTTTACATTTTGATTATTAAATTTCCAAATTTTAGTGATGGTATACTCATTTTTATTTTCCGACTATTTTGATCTAATTAATGAGTTAGATAGAAAAAATAATTTTATATGAGAAAATGCTGACGTGAGATAAAAAAATCTCGACGTGACATTGAAAATTGTTGACTGTCATATACCACATCAGCAACTAAATCAAACTAGTCGAAAATTAAAAGTTAGTGTACCAAAACAAATTTCAAAAACTTAATGAATCAAAACCCAAAATTGAACAAGTTAATAGATGATTAAAAAAATAATTCTCCAGAATTTTTAAGAGTTTTTATGATACAATATTTATCTTTTGTTGCATGGATTTTTTATTTTTTTATTTTTAGTAATGTTGCATGAGGTTTTAATTATATAATATAAATATATTAAATCCTTGGGGGAGCTGTATCAATTTAATGAGTTCGTTGTTTCTGTATGCAGAGGAGGGACTTCAATTGGAGTACAAAGAGTCTACCTCTGTAGGAGAAGAGGTAATCTCATCTAATTTGTTTTGTTCAAAAATTAAACTTTTTTTTCTAAATAATTGTAACAAATATTTTCCTCGATTAAAACATATCATAAATCGCGAAAAAATTAGTTCAAGTTGGTTAAAATTATATTTAATTTTGTGGGTCGTTACTTATAACGGTTCCAGTTGATATTACAGGAAAATGCTAATGCGGCGGATTCGAAGACAAATTGAAGAAATTGCTAATGTTCCTAAATTCCAGTTGTCATTGAGAGGACATGGCGCTAATGAGCAAATAAAATGTCTAGTACTTGAAAAGGGAGATTTAAATCTTTATATTTGTTTGGTTATGGTGTTCTAGAAAATAGTATGGCTTTTTTTTTTTATTGAAACGCAAAGAATGTCCTAACTATTATTTTAATTTGAAGAATTAAAATTTCTTTTTTCTTATATTTAATATAATTATATGAAAATTTTAATTTATTTATTCCTTGATTAAATAAATTAAATAGAGACATGCATGTACATCCTATATCAATCTTAGGACTTCGATTACTCCATTGAAATTTGCAAAAATATAATAATTGAGTTGAATTAATGTACATTGAATATTTAAGAGTAATATTCCTGCTTCATTCTTATTTTTATTTTTATGAAGTGAAAAACCGCAACGGCTAATCTTGGATAAACCCCAAATTAAATAATCATTCTTATTTTCTTCGTAAAATCGAGTGTTAGAGAAATAAGTAGATTAAGAACAAATAGTCCGAGACCGAGGGCTTGGCCCAGTGGTCTTACCGGAATTCTCCATGTATTGACTCAAGTTCGAGTCTTCTCCACCCCTAGATTAGGATATAAAAAAAAAGAACAAATAGTCCTATTTTTATATATATAATAATAACAATAATTGTTCTAAAAGATACCTACCGCCTATGATTGTATTAACTTTAGAATTTTTTTTATTTTTGTAAAAAATCGTTCGAATCAATTTATATGAAAGTGACATTGATTTTCTTTTTAAATTCGATCTATAAGAATTATCGGAGAAACATAGAGATGAACAAGAAAAATTAAATATTTAGATAAAAAAAAACCCTTAGAGACCCTTCAAGCGTTAGACGGTAAGTGTCCATCAGTCAACCTTTTATCGCCTTTCGAAAAATCGATAATGATAATAACTTTAAAAATCTTTGCAAATGAAAGAAGCATGTACTCAATACCTATTATCCACGTTGGAAATTATTTTTCACTAGACTAGATCTTGACCGTATGGATCTTTTGATATGAAAAATAATGAAATAGTATTGAATGAAAATAAATGTAGTGTTCGGCACAATTGCAACGATGGTAATCTCACTTTTTAAATTATCATTTTCAATTCAAATTCAAAATCATTTGAAGGCAGTTAGGAAGAGATTAAGTTCACACATACTGATCTCAGAATATATATTTAGGTAGTAGGACAAATATCATAATCGGATAAATGATCGAACTGATCTATTTTTTTAAAAATAGTTCAGTCAGTTAGACCAGAATATTTTTATATTATATAAATATTAATATAAAATAAATAATAATATATTTAAATTTTAAAACCTAAAATATATATATACATAGACAAAAAAATATATTTACCAAAATTAAATAACTATATACATATATTTAAAATATCAATTATAATTATATATATTTTTAAAAAAAGAAAAACAAAAGATTAAGTAAACTTAGACTGCTAAAATAATATTTTTAAATAATCATATATATATATATATATAACAAACTATTAAATTTAATATTTATAAAATAAAAAATAAATTTTTTTCAAAAAAAAAATAAAAATAAAAAAGCGAAAATCGGTTCAATCACTTGAACCAGTTTTATGATTCAATATCGGTACGATCGGTTTTTGATTTCGGTTCGGCTACTGACTGAACCGAATTAACCATAACCGAACCGAACCGAAATATTTAGCCATAACCGAACCGACCGAATTAATTTTCATAACCGATGAAACCGACCTGAATTAAAATCGGTTAATTCGTTCGGTGACCGAATTAACCGATTAGTTTTAAAAAAATTTGTGATTTAATTTTAATTATATATGTAATTTTTCTTAAACACTATAATCTATACAAGTGCATAAAAATATAAAATCACACACATCACAAATGTAGAAGTTTTGTTTGAAGACAATTAACACATATTATGTCGATTTTAAAATTTAAAAATATATAAAATTTGATAAATAATAAAAATTTATTAAATAATAATATTTATTATATCGGTTAATTCGGTTAACCGATTTCAAAATTTTGAAAACCGTAATCGAACCGAATTAATCGATATAACCGAATTTTTTTAATTTGGAAACCGAATTTCCGAATTGACTCGATTCGATCGATTAATTCGGTTTAACCGAACGTTTGCTCCTCCCTATCTAATGCTACCAAGTTCTTTAACTTGCATACGTCATTCGGAATGGATCCTGCCATTTGGTTGGCCGCAAGAGATAAACCCTTGAAGTTTCGATAACCCTTGAACCGCACTCGCTTTTAGCCCATTCATATAAATAAGTTCTTTGCTCCACGATTTATTTTCTACGCCCACGCCCTTCGTCTTGTTCTCCCGGCCAAGTGTTCCTTTATCGAATCGAAGTCTTTCAAAACCTCGAATGGCGAAATCCTCTCGAGCGAAGTACTCCTCGGACGAATCTACGTCCAATTCTTCGGAGGAAGAAGATGCTGCCAAGGATCAGCTCAACGATGAGGATGATGAGGAGGAGCTAGAGGCCGTAGCTCGTAGAGCCGATGATTTTGACGAGGAGGAGGAGGACAACTCCAACGCCGCTGCTCAAGAAGAAGAAGACGAAGAAGTGGTGCGAAATTTACGCCTTTTGCCTTAGCTATGTGAAGCGGGTGGTGGTTTACATGTGACACTGAGGTCTACCTGAAATATGGGTGTCTGAATTAAGAAATTGTGTGAATGAGTACTTTGTCCCAGTTGGTAATTTTTTTTTGGTGGCGATCTTTTAAGTGTGCTGGTAGGCATGTGAAACATGTGCTAAAATGCTATTTGGGTCTCTAAAGCGCACCAAGATATGTGCTTTACACCCAAAGCGCGCACATCTCATTAAAGGTTTGTACCTTGCATGTCTCTGGGCGCAAAGGGTTAGCCAAGGGACGCACCTCGTGAACTTTTAATTACTGTGGTTTAATGTATTCGATTATTTATGTTTGGGTCTGGGAATTTAGGCCTTTCATTTGTTGGTGACGTGAATACAAATTATTTAATTGTTTTTTTCTCCGTCAGCTGGTATTTGAGCTTCTTGCATGCCTGAGAGATTGAGAAGATATCTTTGCTAATTCTTTGGGTATTTTTACTAGTTTGTTTATGGCTTCTATGGTTATACAGGATGAAGATGTTGTAAATGAAGTGTCCAAACGTGAAAAGCTCCGGCTCAACGAAATGCATCGGTTGAAGAAGCAGAAGATAAGAGAGATGCTAGAAGCCCAGAATGCTGCTATTGATGCTGACATGGTTTACTTTGTGAAAATAGTTGTTAAGTAGTGTAATCACAATATTGGTTAATCATCTAAGATTTTCAACTGGTCTGTTTTGAGCAGAACAACAAAGGAAAGGGTCGATTGAAATATCTATTACAGCAGACAGAGTTGTTTTCTCATTTTGCTAAGGGTGATCAGACCTCCTCTCTGAAGAAGGCAAAAGGAAGGCGAGTGCCAAGCTCATATTTCTTCAGAGCGTTTTCTGGTGTACCTGTGCAATATAATATCTATAACATGATTTACGTGAGATATATAAAGTGGAAAAATTACTACTTGAGCAGTACGTTATGGGAGAATGAACGAATTCTCTTGTTCATTTGAAGCTCTCTTTGAATGGAAAATTTACTCAACTCCTGGATTTACTCTGAATCATTAGGTACCAACTATCTAATCAAAATATTTAGTTGACTCCGACACTTCTCTTAGTCCAGAAGTTTAGGACTTCTAACATGCTCATTAGACAAACTTTCCTATCGAAAGTGCTGTGTATACATACATGTCCCCAACTTGGTCAATAGCGCCACAAGAGATCGCCTTGGTGCTGCCATTAGCTACCAGTTTCTCCCTCTGAAGGGTTGAAAATTCTAGTAGGAAAGCCGTGAGACATCAAATTTATTATATTTGCATGACATGCATAATGTATAGACTGATGATATATCAACTCATTGCTAGAATTTTGCATTCAAAAGATCCTGACGGCTGACACTTTATGGAGATTGCTTTATAACACTTCCAGAAAATATTGCATGATTTGAGGTTCCATGTCGGATTGAGATTTGACATTCTGTGTTTGATGCTATCAAACTCATTTTATTAACAGATAAGTGGGGATGTTCAATTAGGAAATCGTGGAAGATCTTGTAAATCGAAAGAACATATTTGGATACACCACTGAACTATCATCACAGTGGACCCCCTACAAAATATTTTAAGTCAAGGACTGGAACAAGCCATAATGTGCCTGCGTTCTTTGATTGTTTTTGCAGAGGGCGCCATGCATCAAAGATAACTGAAGAGGAGGAAGATGAAGAGTGTCTCAAAGAGGAAGAAGAAGGTCTTTCTGGCAGTGGAAATACAAGACTTGTGGCACAACCATCTTGTAAGACTGTTGTGCTTCATGGGGTGGTATTCCTCGTTTAATTTCATGAATTAGTGTTCATAACCTTGTCACTCTTTCTTGCAGGTATTCAAGGAAAGATGAGGGATTACCAATTGGCTGGCTTAAATTGGTTGATAAGATTGTATGAGAATGGCATTAATGGAATACTTGCTGATGAAATGGTAGGAACTGAACATGAGTAAGTATGTGCCCTCACTAACTGCTGTAATATTTTTTATTCAATTGATAATGTCCTTTTTTCCTTTCAAATTTAGGGACTCGGTAAAACATTACAAACCATCTCTATTATGGGATACTTGCATGAGTTTAGAGGGATTACGGGCCCTCATATGGTTGTTGCTCCTAAATCTACACTGGGTAATTGGATGAATGAAATCAAACGGTTTTGTCCCATTTTGCGATGCTGTGAAATTTCTTGGAAATCCTGATGAAAGAGTATGCCTACAGTACAATTGAGATATTCGATTCTCTTATAGATGACCTAATTTACATAATCATCTCACTAATGCTCAATTTCCAGAGATATATACGAGACGAGTTGCTAGTTGCTGGCAAGTTTGATGTTTGTGTGACAAGTTTTGAGATGGCCATTAGAGAGAAGTCTGCTTTGCGCCGATTTAGTTGGCGATATATCATTATAGATGAAGCTCATCGAATCAAGAATGAGAACTCTCTTCTCTCCAAAACGATGAGACTTTATAATACCAACTATCGGCTTTTAATAACAGGAACACCACTTCAGGTACTTTTTATTTATTTTCTAGTTCTTTAGGTCCCTTGGTAAATTTTTTGCCCTATTTGTCAATTTTGATAAGTATTATGTGAATTATCTGATCTATTGTAGGTTTTTATCTGGCATAGCTCCTACGATCAATTTTTTGTTGATTATTTAATATGATTTTGTAGTTCTGTATCCCCATACGTCTCTATCTCAAATTTCTCGAATTTTTTTCCTGAAGGGGATTTGTAAATCTTATGTAACTTTTACTATATTTCCAATTCTTGAGGTATATCACATATAGGTAAAGAACCCTACAATACATTGCAAATCATCTCAAACTGCTTTACTCTTTGGGGTAAACAGGGATATTATCAGTCTTTTATCAGCTCCTTTGTTTTTCATACTCTGTCATTTTTGTTTAATTTTGGAAGTCCGTGGTGTGCATCAAGTGTATTTATGTACTGACGTAGGTTCTTCATTTGTGAAACTGTATTTATATGCAGAATAACCTTCACGAACTCTGGTCCCTTCTTAACTTTTTGCTTCCTGAGATATTTAGCTCTTCTGAAACATTTGATGGATGGTTCCAAATTTCCGGTGAAAATGATCAGCAAGAAGTTGTCCAGCAACTTCACAAGGTATACCCTCAATTTATTCTTTAATAAATTTCATTCTATAAAAAAGTTTGTGCTCAGGTTTGATGAGACGTGAATTGTGAATTTTGAATTTGTGTTGAACAGTGTCTTGTAAGACAACATTTGATGATTTAAACCTGAAAATAACTTTTTTATTTTTATTTTTACTTTTTATTTTGTAATACCAGGTTCTTCGGCCATTCCTCCTTAGAAGATTAAAGTCTGATGTTGAGAAAGGTTTGCCTCCGAAAAAGGAGACAATACTAAAAGTTGGCATGTCTCAAATGCAAAAACAATACTACAAGGCATTGCTACAGAAAGATCTTGAGGTTGTAAATGCTGGCGGAGAAAGGAAGCGCCTGCTTAATATAGCAATGCAGCTTCGAAAATGTTGCAATCACCCATATTTATTTCAAGGAGCTGAACCTGGGCCACCTTATACCACTGGAGAACATCTTATAGAAAATGCTGGTGTGTTCCTATCACTATCTTCTTAAGAATATATGTTTTTCCCATTATGATTGCCTCTTTCGTCTTTGTCTTCATTTCATAAGTCATTTTATCAAAATATTTAGTGTGTTCCTTGCAACGTCATTGGAAAGAGTGTTTCTTCCATTATGACCGCCATTTTTTTGACTGTCTTGATTTGTGAATTGTTTTGTCATTGCAGGAAAGATGGTTCTTCTTGATAAACTGCTTCCAAAATTAAAGGAGCGTGATTCCAGGGTTTTGATATTTTCACAGGTGACCACGCATAAAAATATATATTTTTCTCTTCCGGTACTTTTTAATGTTCTAGTTGTGTTTTATATGAATTTTTTTTCAATTTTATGCATGTATTCACACAACTTATGGTAGCTCATTTAAAAAAAAAATCTCCTAAAAAGATGTGTGGTTTATTCCTGATTGATTATGAGGTTGTGGCGTACCAAAATTGGGTTTAAGCATTGACTATCAGTGCTATGAGGAAGAAATCTGTATCTCATGTCTCAAATGGTGTTTCAGTATATACTTTTTAATGTCATATGATTCTCCATAAAGAAAATGTTTGACACTCAGCTATATAATGAAAAAAAATGTGTCAGTCACATAGTATGTGAAGTATGATACAGCAATGCTATTTGTAATGTCAGATTGACTCAAAAGATTGTTAAATGGAAAGGCCTGAAAATTTTGCTCTCACTTTCATATGGTTTTGTAAAGAACTCAAGAGCTCGACATGTGTGAGCTTCATCAAATATTTTGATTTTTCAATTACAGAAACAAATATGTTGAGGTGGTAAAAAACTAGATGGAAGAAGCATGTGTTTGTAATGGAGAACAATACACGTAGTGTGAGGGAGTTTTCTTAATCAGCACTGTTACAGAAATTGTTGTGGGGGGTGTGAAAACCATAAGATTTTATAGTATACAAGGTCTTGGTAAATCGGTCATAGTTATTTGGGGCGCAAGGCTCACTAAAGCGCTAGGGCGCAAAGCGAAGTGCAAATGAACATCACAAGCTTGAATCTTTGGGAAACTTTCTGCCCATAATGCTTTGCAGATTTTATTTTTTTTGCTTTCTCACATACTGTTTTGCTCAAATATGCTGCACAAACAATCTTTCTGCACGTGTTGCACATCAGTCAACCCACAAATATTCATGCACAGCTCATGCAAGGTTTGCCAACCACCAAATCTTTCAGTAGTTTGTATTCTTTCCTCAATTTTGTTGGATTTGCTCCCTCTTTATTCTTTTTAACAACATTACAATGTGATTTTGAATTTGTTTACGAAACTTTTATCAGTTACTGTTCAAGAATTTGTCCACTACGTCATTTTCATCAGCAAAGCATTGTGGGAGATGATAATAGGTATATTAAACAGGTATATGACAGAATTCAGAAAGAATATTACCTTTGAGGCGTGGATCTTAATTGAATTGAGGAAGCAGCGCTGCACTTGGAGATGGAAATAGGTATATTAAATAGGTATATGGCAGAATTTAGAAAGTGATATTACCTTGAGGCTTGAGACGATCTTGAATTTGATTGAATGTTGAGGGCGAATAGCACTGCACTTGGTTCTTGGGAGATGAAAAATCATGCATCCAGGGTTTTTTTTTTAATGTTAAATAGGTTTGAGCTTGCCAATTGCGCTTTAAAGTACTTGGGATTGAGTTAATGGAGACCCATTTGCTCAAGCGCGCGCTTCTGCGCCTTAGGGTTTCTTCTCGCCTTGGCAGAGGCGCGCGATTGAAGAGATGACCCAGGCGCAATCGGTGGGCCTGGCTGTGCCTGTCTCAGCGAGCGCCCATTGATAGCTATGAAACCGGTGTCTCATCTTGTCATGTTTTTTCTGTTCTTTATTTTTCTGCAAATTCCCCTCGAATTCATCTTTATTGTACCAACAGATGACAAGGCTGTTGGACATTCTTGAAGACTACTTGATATTACGTGGATACTATTATTGCCGAATTGATGGAAATACTGGTGGAGATGATCGAGATGCTTCCATTGAAGCCTTCAACAGTCCGGGAAGTGAGAAGTTTGTCTTTCTACTGTCAACAAGAGCCGGAGGACTTGGTATCAACCTTGCTACTGCTGATGTTGTCATTCTTTATGACAGTGATTGGTGAAACTTAGCTGCTTCCCCTGTTTGTTTTTACGTCATGACCTATTCTTTTACATTTAAACATTTCAAGCCTTGGTCGTGTTGAATGGCAGGAATCCGCAAGTTGATTTGCAGGCCCAGGACCGTGCTCATAGAATTGGACAGAAGAAGGAGGTGCAAGTCTTCCGTTTCTGCGCCGAGGTTTGTTTCTGTACCTACTTGGTTTTTAGAATGGGTCTTCCTCGAGGTGTAATCACTCATAATTTTCTCAAATTATTTGCAGTACACCATTGAGGAGAAAGTGATTGAGAGGGCCTATAAAAAACTTGCACTTGATGCTTTGGTTATCCAACAGGGACGATTAGCCGAGCAAAAGAGTGAGACTTTCTTTTTCGAATAGGCTTGCTTTGTGGGCCATGGCACAATTATGCATTTGCTAGAAATTGACAATTTTTTGTTCTGTTGCAGCTGTTAATAAGGATGAGTTGCTGCAAATGGTGAGATTTGGTGCTGAAATGGTTTTTAGATTCGAAAGACAGCACAATAACGGATGAAGATATAGATAGAATTATTGCCAAGGGAGAAGAGGCTACAGCTGAACTTGATGCAAAGATGAAAAAATTTACTGAAGATGCTATCAAACTCAAAATGGATGATAGTATGGTCCTCTTTTGTTTAACCCCCTTCCCGGTTAAGATGCTATCAAATTCAAAAGGAATGATAGTATGGTCTTCTTTTATTTAACCCCTTTCCCGGTTTACTAATCTAAATGTTGTTTTCTTGTTCAAATTCTGGCATGTTTTTTGTTGATAAAGCTAATTTATGTCTTTTGCCTTACTGCAGATGCTGAGCTGTATGCTTTTGATGATGAGAAGGTATATCACAAGCTTACGGCTGATTATTGCGGTTTTTCATTTACTTTCCTTGAGTTCAATTTTTTTTCTGGTCCTTTCTTCTTGTATGTGTGAAGGATGAAAAGTTTGACTTCAAGAAAATTGTGAGTGAAAATTGGACGGAACCACCAAAAAGAGAAAGGAAGCGGAAGTATGTTTCCTCTATTCTTGAAATTATGCACTTGAGTAATGTATGCTGTCGGTTGACGTAGAATTTCTTTATTTTCTGTCAGTTACTCTGAATCAGAATACTTCAAGCAGACAATGCGTCAAAGTGGTCCTGCAAGACCTAAAGAGCCACGAATTCCTCGCATGCCTCAGCTGTATACATCTCGCCTTCATTATGTTTGTAGATTTTATCCATTAATTTCTGTATCTGAATGATTTTATCCATTAATTTCTGTATCTGAATGTTTTTTTATTAGTCATGATTTTCAGTTCTTCAACACTCAGCGTCTTAGTGAACTGTATGAGAAAGAAGTTCGTTGTCTGATGGTGGGTTTGTCTTTCTGTTTGGTTTCTCTTTTGTATATCTGCTTTTGGTATCTGTCTAATTGGTTTCATGGCTTCAGCAATTACATCAGAGAAATCAGGTAAAAGACACAATTGATGTGGATGAACCTGAAGGTATGTTCTTTTATCGAGATGCCATTGTTCTATCAGGTTTTGTTTTGATATTCTCATGGTATGTTGTTCTCTACCTAGATGTGGGGGAGCCGTTGACTACTGAAGAGCAGGAAGAAAAGGAGCGGCTGCTGGAAGAAGTAAGTTTTCATTATATTCAGTGACTTCAACCTTCTATGCATGTCATAACCTGGAAACTGTGGTATGCAGGGATTTTCAACATGGAGCAGGAGAGACTTCAATACTTTCATCAGGGCTTGTGAGAAGTATGGTCGAAATGATATCACGAGTATCAATTCCGAAATGGAAGGGAAAACCGAGGAAGAGGTTGAGAGATATGCCGAAGCTTTCAAAACCCGTTATAAAGAATTGAATGGTATGCATTAAGTATTGTTCTATTTAAAGCTAATTTTCGAATTTTGACGAACATTCATTTCTGGTTTGTTTTTCCCACCAAGAGTTGATAATTCTCTCAATTGTTTTGCTTTGTAGAATATATATATTTTGAGGATAGGAAAAATTTTATAGTGATGATGGATGATTCATTTTTCTTATGAGTTAATGTGGAATATAAGATTTTTGTTGAAATGATAATTACCTGCAAGGGGGTGGGTATTATATGTAAGTGATAGGCAGGTTCAACATCCCCTATGAACTGTTGGCAGGTTCCGTTTGGGGAATTGTAAATGTGCTTTTGTTGTTTAGGCTTTCTTTCTCGACTTGAGACATAACACCCATTTCTTTTGAATTGGGTTCTAGATTATGATAGGATTATTAAGAACATCGAAAGAGGAGAAGCTAGAATTTCGAGGAAAGATGAGATCATGAAGGCTATCGGGAAGAAATTGGACCGCTACAAGAATCCATGGTTGGAACTGAAGATCCAATATGGCCAGAACAAAGGGAAGCTGTACAATGAAGAATGTGATCGCTTTATGGTGAGGCTTCCAATCATGATATCAGCTTATTTGAATTACATCTTGGATTTGATCTTCCTTTTTAATTGTTCCAAAGATATGTATGGTTCACAAGCTTGGATATGGGAATTGGGACGAGCTGAAAGCTGCCTTTCGCACTTCTCCATTATTTCGGTTTGATTGGTTTGTAAAATCTCGTACCACTCAAGAACTTGCGAGGAGATGTGATACACTTATCCGGCTGGTAGAGCGGGAAAATCAAGAATACGATGAGAGGGAGAGGCAAGCCCGTAAAGAGAAAAAGTTAGCCAAGGTATTCACTCTTCAAAAAAGTTAATCTTCACGCGGCACCTATCTGATCTATAGCCTAGAAATGTGATTTTTGTGGATGCGACTATTATGTCAATATTTGAACTGGTGGTGATGCTTTAGTTTTTTGCAATTGTGTTACTTAGTTATTAAAAATAAGCAATGCACACGTCCATACTCGAGGGTTATTGATACTTGACCTTAGCGTATATATACATGTTAAGGTGCAGCCAATTGATGAGGCACGTGTCGTGGGTGGGTTTTAATAACATATAGGTGAGTCTTAATGCCAATGTGCGCTTGTAGCGTGTCTCAGTTGAAAGAGTCGTGTATTTTAAATGAATCTGATGTTATAGTCATTTGTATTTACTTTGTTTTTGAAGAATATCTATTTTATCATTGTTCAGTTGCTTGTAAATTATACTTTGTATTAAATGACCTTTTTTTAATATAAATTTTAAAATGTTAAGTTTCACTTCAATAACACATTCATCTCTACTTACTCCTTGAGCCTATTTTCTACGATACAAGCGCCATAGTATGGCATGCATCTCTAGTAACTATGATTCTTTTGTTTCTGGCAGAACACAACCCCCTCTAAGCGTTCCGCTGCTAGGCAGGCTACCGAGAGCCCTCCTTCCAATCAAAAGAAACGAAAGCAATTGTCAATGGACGATCATGTCAACCCGGTATTCTTTTACATCGATTTCTCTTTGGTTTCCTCCACTTCATTAATTGATCTGCGGCTGAGTTATAGCTGGTTCATATTTGGCAGGGAAAGAAAAGAAAATGACGACAGATTGCATATTTTGAGAGAATTTTTCCTCTATCGAAATGGGAATGCAACTTGCTCCAATTTTACGTACCTGTTTGGCTTTATCCCTACATCTTGAGGGGTTATATCAGTTATGCATAACAGATCAGCAAGAGATTTATGAATTTAGCTTAATGGTCAAGGAAAAATCAGCATAATCTTTAGTCTATTACCAGTAATAGATAGCAATCCTGGTGCCATAATTCTTAAGCACATGCAAGATTTTTTCTGTATTAGTATCTAATAGATAATGAATTTGAGTATATTCTTATTTACTTAGAAATGATGTATTTATTGGTCAAAAGAAAGAAAGAGAAATGATGTATTCATGTTTGTATGTATGTTAATTACTTGGAAAACCAATCCAAGGTTAGAAATCTACGCAGTAAAAACTGACGTGCTGCATATTTTATTTATTCTGTACTTAGAAATTATGTATTTATGTTTGTACTGCATGATTCAATGGTATAACCCACTGCATATTTTATTTTTTTTTTAAAAAAGAAGATTATTTCTTGCATTACTGATTTACTTGAACCCCTTGTGATAATCTGACTTGTATATATATTTTTTTTCCCGAAAAATGAAGTCAATTAATCAGATGTTTCAACTGTATATTATTATTATTGTTATTGTTATTGTTATTATTATTATTAAAATATAATAAAATGTCATAACCATGATATTAGCAATATTTGCTTAGTTAGTTTTATATTTTTACCTATATTTTATGAAGATAAATATAACATACGTTTTATTCGTTTATTTGAGTTAAAAAAATCAATCAAGCTAGAATATATGTGTTTTCGTGACAGTTCTAATCTAAATGAATATCATTATATTTTTTATTAAATAAATAAGTTAATAATAAAACAAATAATTAACTATTGCTTGGACGTGCTTATGGTTGGTTCCATGAGAGATATTTATAGAAAATGAAAGAAATAAAGGACAGAATTGAAGATGACAAAATGGAACAAACTCACAAAATGATTGATTATATAATTACGTCGATTAATAATACCATTTGCACCAAAAATAAATTATTAGCTAAGAAAATGTGAATGAAACCCAACAAATTAGAAAATATTTTAGGCTCTTTGGGGTAAAAGATTTTGAGCGGTTAATTGTTTGAAAGATTGGCCAAGTCTTTAGACTCTTGAAACTGACAATGAAATCCAATTGCAACTACGGATGTAAATGAATCAAACCTCGATTCGATAAAAGCTCGTTTGAGCTCGTTTAATGAGGCTCGTTAAGATAAACGAACCAAGTTCAAGCTCTACAATATTCGGCTCGTTAGCTTGTGAACATGTTCGTTAGTAAATTTATAAGTATATCTTAGATGAAAAATAATAATTTTGATATTTAATTTATGATTTAACACATTAATTATGAAGTATGTAGAAAATTCTATTAAATTTATTTATTATAATAAATTTGACAAATTTTAATAAGAATATTATATTTTTTTCTAAATGTATAATTTATCTTTTAATGAATTTAATGAATATTTAAATGTACAATTCATATTTATTGAGCTTGTTTAGGTTCGATAAAAGTTTGAATAAGCTCGTGAGCCATGAATATATTTGTTAAATAAAGCTCGAGCTCGGCTCGATTATAAACAAGTCAAGCTCAAACATTCAAGAGTTCGGCTCGGCTCGACTCGATTACATCCCTAATTGCAACAACGTGAAATATTGGAAATTGTGAGAAATAAGTGCATGGAGCTGGAAACCGCAGGCTGAACAAAAGGAAAAGATCGACAGAAGATGAAAGACACAACTCAATATATAAAACTCAAAAAATGCTCCAGCAACAACTCTACAGATTTTAGTTAGTAATTTCAAGTATTTTCATCATTTTATTCCATACTCTAGCTTTTCTAATCTAATTTCATTCCAATTTCCAGCAAACTTTATTATAATTTTTATGTTTAGTGAATTCCTTGTGATTTGTAGATACATAATCATGACATGAATTTATTTTTTCGATTTTCATATTAGTTTCATTAGTTTTTAGTATGGACGTAAATGAGTCAAACTGTCTGTGAGCTATTTTGAAACTCTATTCGATAAAAGCTCATTTAATTAGGTTCGTTAAGATAAACGAACCAAGCTCAAACTTTACAATATTCGGCTCGTTAAATCGTGACCATATTGGTTGATAAGTTAACGAGATGATAATAGTTTTGATATTTGATTTATTAATTTTGCACATTGCTTATGAAATATATAGAAAATCTATTAAATTTACTTATTAAAATTTACTTATTAGAATAAATTTACAAATTTTAATAAGAATGTTATATTTTTCTCTAAATATATAATTTACTTTTAGTGAATTTAATGAAGATTTAAATTTATAATTTATATTTATCAAGCTCGTTGTTAAATAAATTTCGGGCTCTGCTCGATTATAAACGAATCAAGCTCAAACATTCAAGAGTTCGGCTCGCCTCATCTCAATTACATCCCTAGTTTTTAGCGTCATATTTTCATTGAAAATTAGAACTAACGATCAAGTTTGGGATTCACTTTAGTTTGATTTTTAGAAGTTAGATTTTTATGTTCTTTTACACAAATTGGTGCTTTTAGCTCTGTCATGCCCGCAACATCGAAAAATTGTGCAAACAAAATTGACAACGCCCAGTGGGACCAAAATATACTGCCAAGAAGAACGGTACTTGACTAGGGAATGGGAAACTCGAAGACGGGTGACTCTCACCTCCCAAGGTTCACATTCCAGACAAACATGGGGAGTTGGATCAAAAATACTTTTGCACATGTAGAAATGTATGCGGAGAAAAAAGTCCAACTGAAGTATGATACATGCAAATGGTTGTATGAGATGGGGAAATGTGACTCAATTGTGATGCATTTGTCTTCATATGATGGATTCCTCTTTAAGGTTACCGATTTTTTGGTCAAGCACCATGGGGGAGTATGGTTAGCATATGGCTTATAGTTGTCACAGATAGAAACCCGCAAACATAGTATGCAAAGAAATATGCATGAACACAAATGGCTGAATGAGAAGAGAGATGTGACCTTGGTGAAATGCGGCATGCAAGTTTAAATATAAATCGGACACAACATGTTTTAAAGACGTATTGGCTCATTATAAAGCTGTTATGAGGAGTTCGGCAAAAATAAGGTCTGTCAAAAATTGTCCCGGTAATACTTGCCACCAACAAAAAACGTTTTTGTCAAGGGCGTATAATTTTTGTTTGATTGTGGCAATGATGTTTTCAATTACTCTCTGATCTTATGAAAGAATTTAGCATATGGTGAAGGAGTTTCCAATGTTGTAGGCTGATCAATAGCTCGAAATAGCTGCATCAAATGTGGTAATGCATCAAACTACCCACCCCGTCAGGTAAATGGCAAGTACAAATGCAAGAATCCTTACGGGTTGACCCGGCCCGAATCCTATGGGTCAACCTAGATCGTACGACCCGGCCCGAATTCGTACTGTAAATTTTTTTTTTTAAGAAAAAATTTAATCCAAATTTTTGATTTTCTTCTAAAATATTTTTGTTGATCAAAACTGGGAAAAATCGAAATCTTATACCAAATCCTTAAAATTTACAACCAAATCCTTTTACCAAAACTGCAACTTTAAAAGATTTGATTTTAAACCAAAATATTTTACAGATATGAAAACATATCAATATATTTTCCAGATATGAAGCCATATCAAAAAGTTTTAAACAAAATTCTATTTTTCAGATTTGGATCCAAATAATATCCAAAAACTTTAAATAAATCTAAATGATTCAAGCATGAGTGGCTCTGATACCACTTGTTGAGGAAAACCCATAAACCACATAATCCATCACGTTAAATCATTAAATATTTGACTGAAAACTTAAGCGAAAGCGTAACCGAAGCCATAATCCTGAATCCTTTAAAACGAGTCTTGATCTTCCAGATCTACGCGCTCTTTACTTGAGAGAATCCTTTAGTTTCTCTTCAGAATCATTTTCTTAATGGGAGATAGAATAGAGAACGTGACAACGCGAGATCTGGGGGCCATGTCCCATATATATAGATAATTTTTATCATTATCTTATGATATTTATGTTTTAGCCCATCATAATTACATTTATGCTTCTACACATTAAAGACTCACAATCTATTAGATACATTAAAGCCCAATAACCCATAACCTTACTTGATCACTTTGTTTTGGGCTTAACTTAATAAACAACCCACAACTGATAATTATTCACGTATAAGCCCATATAAATAAAATTGATCCAACAATATGTATTGCTCTCCATAACGTATTTTTCGCTTTAAGAAGTGTTATTATGCGCCAAACCTTTCCAATCAAAGTTCACTATCGAATGTTACTCCTCAATCGGCGCACACAAAATATTATAGCAATTTTGCCCAAATAGAATCCATTCTTATCACCACCCCATACCCATTTGTCTTCCCACTGTTATTGTGGAGCGGTATGTTAAGAATTAGCTGTCTATTTTTGGAGTGAACATCTGCCCACTCTCAGTACGGCCTATCATCCTCAAACTTATGGCCAAACAGAGAGGACAATTCAAACTCTAGAAGATATGCTGAGAGCATGTGCTCTAGACTTCAGTGGTAATTGGAGTGAATATATGCCCTTAATCGAGTTCTCATATAATCATAGTTACCACAGCAGTATCGGAATGGCACCGTACGAAGTTCTGTATGGACGAAAGTGCCGATCACCACTATATTGAAGTAGGGGAAAAAGTCATCGTTGGACCAGAACTGATCCAAGAAACAGTGGATAAAGTTAGTATGATCAAGGATAGACTAAAAACTGCACAAGATCGACAGAAAAGTTGGGCTGACCTGAAAAGAAGACCAGTGGAATTTGAAGTCGGAGAAAAAGCATATGTGAAAGTGTCACCCATGAAAGGTGTGATCCGATTCAATAAGGCTGGAAAACTGAATCTCAGATATGTTGGACCTTTGAAATTCTAGAGAAGGTGGGAACACTTGATTACAGATTAACACTTCCCCCCGATATGGCAAGGATCCATAATGTTTTCCACGTTTCGCAGTTAAGAAGAAATATTTCCGATCCAATTAATATTCTTGAAGCTGGACCACTGTTGGTTGAGGACAATCTAAATGAAGAACTGAAGTATGAAGAAATTCTAATTCGAATTGTGGATAACAAAGACCAAGTACTGAGGCGACAAACTATTGCATATGTCAAAGTACAATGGTCCAATCACACTGAAAAAGAAGCTACTTGGGAGTTGGAAGAAAAGATGCGAGAACAATACCCTTATTCTCTTTGAGGATCATGTATAGCCAAGTTTCGAGGACGAAACTTCTCATAAAGAGGGAGGGATGTGAGAACCCGAATTTCTAGCAGTAACTAGCATTTTTTTCAGTAGCTAGCAATATCCAGCAGCAGTGCAAAAAGTTCAGCAGAAGCTAACAATTCCAGCAACAACTAATATTTCAGAAGTTGGTATTTTTCCAGCAGATAGAATCCAGCAGCAGAGGAGTTCAATAACGTGAGATTTCAGCAGACAGCTACTGATTCTGCTTATGACTTGTAACTGAAGCAATTAACATGGAATAAAGGCTGTTAAAATCAATTAATGACATATTATGGCCGTTAATTGAGAGGCTAACAGTAAGAATTTTGCCTATAAATAGCACCCTCAAATATTTGAAATGGTGTTACACAAATCTTGAGTTATCACTTGAAATTCGAGCTAAGAGAGTGCATTTTCGAGCAGAAAAAAATCCAGTAGCGAGAACAGCAGATTTCAGACTTCAACCGAAACTCCTAGCAAATTACTGTAAGTGGACTTATGTATAAATATCTTGAAATCAGGTTTGATAACGTCTGTTTTGAAGCAAAGTATATGTATTTTTTATTTCTGATCTCTGATTTTTGAAGCACTTGAAACCTAGTGAACTAATGGTAGGAATATATATTCTGAAACATTCCTGATTCCTGATTACTGATTACTGGCCTCACCCCTTAGAGGAGAGAACATATAAGGGATTGATATCAGTGTAACAATGAGATTCACAAACGTGCTCAATGCTTGCTTGCTAAATTTTAAGTTCTGATTTCTGAATACTGATTCCTATTATTACTGAATACTGATTCCTGTTCTGAAAGTAAGAGTTTATGTATATCATTCGTATTACTGTTTCTGTTTGAAAATGATTTTGAAAACGGGGAGTTATTCCCGCCCCCGCTTACTAAGTGACGACCATATTACTCACCCACCAAACCCATATCAGATAAGAACGAGGAAGAATTATTAGAAGAAGAAGAGCAGAATCAATTCTGGGGCTGGTGAAGAAGACTGTTATTTCTCAGTTTTGATTTATGTTTTTGTATTCCGCTACATCTGTTAAGACAGTGTTATGTCTGATTTTACAATTCCGCTGTAAAACATTAGTCATTTGAGTTTGTATCAGACATTGAAATATTCAGTATTTATGAATAAAAAGACTGGTTTTTGAATTTTGAACTTCTGAGGCTTGTTGTTTTCGAATGTAAATTTGAGAGCAATGTCGGTGTCAACCAACACGGTCCCTGAGGGCGTGACAGAGCATCAAACGGAAATTAAAAATGAGAAATATGAAAAAATATCACCATTAGTTACACGAAATAAAAAGAGAAAGAAGTGTAACAAATTAAATTAATTGTTTAATTTGTATTAAAATTTATATGTATTTTTATAATACAATTAAAAAATTTAAAATAAAAAATAATCATAATTTTAAATCCTAGTAATTTAGGTTTTTTTGTAAATATATATTAATATATGTGTATATATATATATATATTAATATTAATTCAAATATTTAACATATGATGAATTATATCATTGAAAATTTCGAAAGAAATCCCAAAACCTTTTTTCAATTATAGATCAATCTCTTGTCAAAGAAATGGTTGTTTTTGCGGTTCTAGCTACCCAACACATCAAAAGTAAAAAAAAAATAACATTTAAACATTTTGAAAACCCAAAACTACTACTATCTCCATCTCAATTACATAAACCACATATTTTTTTTTTTGTCTCAAATATATAGACTCGCACCATATTTAGTAATATATTTTCTAATCTTTTACTAATTTATCCCTATTAATTACGTCTTGAAAAATATTAGACTATTTTTTGAATGAATAAAATAAAGATAAAATATGAAGTTTTAATTTAATTTATTTTTCTTAATTCGTGTGAAGAAAAAAAGACTATATAATCGGGATGGAGAGAATACATCATTATATATATAGAAGAAAATGAAATATAAATTTTGCCTCAACGGTTGAAATTATTAGGATCGAAAATGTGTTTAGAGGAGATAAATAAACACGGTTTAAAAATTTTAGAGCTCAATAGTCCGTTCTTGAAAGGTTCAAAAATGAACCAAATACGAGAGATTATATCAAGTTCAAATTTCAAATCGAGCGAAAGTTACTCAAGATACATGTGTAATGATCAATAATACTTCTATTGTTTTATCTTATTTCTTGAAATTTTTTCGTTTAAGATAGAATATGAATTGAGTTTTCAAATAATTTCAAGCACATACGAAGATCCAGTATTATTCACATAAAATAAATAATTAAAATCTCGTATTTTTATTTTGTTATTTCGGTGATTTTTTTGTGTGTAGATGAGTTTAATATCATATAAATATCGATAAAATTGAAACAATATAACTACTTCAATCCACTTAGAATGCTATACTCAAAGTACCCTACATAATTTTCATAACAATCTACTTTATTCTCATACACGTGCATTGTTAAATATAGTCTCTTTGGTGATTATTGTAGATGATAATGGGTTTGAGTAAACTAAATATAGCTGGTCAGTATAAAGATATGTGGCAAATTATAGAATTTAAAGGGCGCGATAAACAATAATGTTGGAGAAATCGAGCACTACAAGCAGGGAAAACAAGGATTTTTATCTTGTAAGTTTATTTGTTTTGAATTTTAGTCATGTAATTTGTCAAAATTTGGTTTTCATTCAACAACTTTAAATTTTTTTCTTTTTGTCTTTTTTTCGCCTGGAGCCGCTGAGTCATTGAATATTGCTTATTTGACCTTTATGCTCTTTTACATATCTCATTATGTAAAACTGGTAGGAAAGTCCATTTCATTTTGATTATGTAGGTTTTAATATATGTAATTTAAGTTTTATTATCGTCACATGGGCCACATAGAAAATCATCGATGTCAAATAAAAAAAATAATCGCTAGCTTTAGTGATTTCAGACACAAAAAATAAAGACCAAAATAAAACAAAATCAAGTTATAGGATGAAAATTTTGACAAATTACATGATTAAAATTCAAAACAAACCAACTTACCTGACCAAAATACTAATTTTCGTTACAAACACAACATAGCAAGCATAAAGATGTGTGACTAACTAGAGAGAATTTCAAAATTCTTATGTGTGAATTTCGAGTTATGGGGCCTCCTATTTATAAGCGCAGGATAAAATCCTACCATAATTAGATTGATACACATTCCCTATTTACGGGATAATCTTTCCATATACGTAAGATTATTATTCCCTAAATAAAACATTTCCAAAATTCAAATTTATGGCTTCTGGACTGGATGGATGAACGTAGACTGTTTTCTTGTACAGGTTCGTGATGTATCTGGATTGTATTGCAAATTTGTTAGCTTCCTTATTGAGAAAACATCCTTATATACGATATATTCTTTCCAATTAGGTGGATATCCAGCCTTAATTTACTGTGTATCTTGCACTGGATTTCAATTTCCATGTATTTATTGGCTTGGAAGATTTTTTGCATACCATGTATTATTTATATTTTCGAATTTATTATAACTCGAAAATAACTTCTTTTACATGTCTATATTTCATTAAATAATTACCTGCCAAAAAATTTGGGTCCTCACATCTCTCTTTCTTTATTGGAAGTTTCGTCCTCGAAACTTGAGTCGACTTGACATTCGAAAAGGTAGGGATATTGCTTGTGCATTTTCTCTTCAAACTCCCAGGTAGTTTTCTCGTTCTGTGTGGTTTGACCATTGAACCTTGACGTAGGGAATGATACGTCGTCTAAGTATTTGGTCCTTCATGTTCACAACATGAATAGAATTATCTTCATATTTCAGCTCTTCTCCCCATGTTACCTTTGATCATGAGCAGTTCAATTTCCATAACATGGCCTGGGTTCGAGGTGTATTTCTTTAGTTTGGACTTGTGAAATACATTGTGGATTCTAGATATATCTAGTGGCAATGCTATTCTGTAAGCCAACTGTGCCAATCTATCCAGAATTTTGAATGGTCGTACATATCGAGGATTCACTTTTTCATCTTTACTGAATCTAATGATTCCTTCAATAGTGATACCATTATATAAGTTTTTTTCACCCAATGTGAATTCCATTGGTCTCCTTTTAAGATCAGACTAACTCTTTTGCTGGTCTTATGCAGCCTTGAGTCTGTCTCTGATGATGACCACTTTTCCATTTTCTCTTGGATTAGTTCTTGCCCGGTTATGTACTGTCTCCTCTATTTTGTCCTAGTACAGTGGTGATCGATACTTTCGTCCGTAAAAGACTTCAAACGGAGTCATTCCAATATTGTGTGATAACTGTTATTGTAAGCGAACTCTATCAGTGGTAGATGTTTATTTCAATTACTACGGAAGTCTATGGCACGTGCCCTTATCAAATCCTCTAGGGTTTGAATCATTCTCTCCGTTTGACCATCATTTTAAGGGTGATAAGTCATACTAAGAGCAACTCTTGTTCTCATAGCTTTTTGAAAGCTCAACCACAAACGTGACACAAATCTTGAATCTCTATCCAACATTATGATTGTAGGCACTTTATGTAGCCGCATAATGTTATCCATGTATAGAGTTTCTAACTTGTCAATATTTTAATTTCTTTGGACGAGCAGAAAGTACGCAGATTTTGTGAGCCTATCTACGATTATTCATATCATGTCGTGTCTTTGAATTGACTTTGCCAATTCTACTACGAAATCCATGGAAATATAGTCTCATTTCCATTCTGGGATTCTAACTGTTGCAGTAATTCTACATGTCGTTGATGATCGACTTTCACTTGTTGGCATATTCGTCACTTGGATATAAACTTGACGACGTCTCTTTTCATTCTGCTTCGCCAAAAAATTTCTTTCAAGTCCCTATACATCCTTGTACTGATGGGATGGATTGAGAATGTTGACTTATGCGCCTCTTACATCATTTCTTATCGAAGATTGTGGATGTCTGACACACATAATCGTCCTCTCATCCCTAGGATTCTGTCTGGGTCCACTTGAAAATTTGACGACTTTATTTCCTTGGCTTGTTCTTTGAACTTCTCTAGTGTCATGTCTCGATTCTGATTTAACTTGACTGCTTCTCGAAGGAATGGTTGCGCAGAGAGTGATGTTAGATTATCTTACCCATGTTTTTTTTTTCACTCAAAGCATCGACTACCTTATTTGCCTTGTCAGGGTGGTAGCTTATTGTCAATTCATAGTCCTTGATTAACTCTATCCACCTTCTTTGCCTCATTTTTAATTCTTTTTGCATTAACAAATACTTGAGGCTTGGTTGTCTGTGAATATTTTACACTTGACATCGTAGAGATAGTGTCTCCAAATTTTCAAAGCAAAGGTCACTGCTGCCAACTCGAGATCGTGAGTATGGTAGTTTTGCTCATGCGACTTTAGTTGACTAGTCTGTCTTCCATGAGCACGCCTCAGAGATCTTTCTTTGATGCTTCGCTGTAGATGGTAAAATCCTTGTCCTCCGTAAATACTACCAACATTGGTGTAGATGCTAGCTTCTCCTTTAATATTTGAAAGCTCTTTCACATCTTTCTCTTCAGTTGAATTCATAGTTATTTTGTGCGCGTCTCGTTAGCGATACGACTACTGAAGAGAAGCCCTCGACGAATTTTCGCTAATAGCCTAGTAATCCAAAGAAGCTTCTAATTTCGGTTGTATTCTTTTGCCTCGGCTAATCTAGATTTGCCTCTAATTTCTTTGGGTCTACCGATACTCCTGATTTCGATCTTACATGACATTATTCTGAATGCTGACATTGGGGTGTCTTCTGCTTTGACTTATAGCTGATGATAGGATGTCCTCAGGTCAAGCTTGGAGAAGACTGTAGCTCATTTAAGTTGATCAAAAAGATCGTCTATTATTGGAAGAAGATATTTATTCTTGATTGTGATCTTATTGAATTCTCTATAATGTATACACAATCTCATACTTCCATTTTTCTTCCTTACAAATAGGACTGTCGCTCCCCAAAGGGATACACTTGGCCTAATCTGTTTTTTTTTTTTGTCTAACAACTCTTGGAATTATTCTTTTAGCTCATCGAGTTCATCTGGAGTCATTCGGTACAGTGCATTGATCATCAAATACCGAATTTATTTCGAAATCTAATTCACAGTCAGAGATCATTCCAAGAAGCTTTTCTGGAAAAACATCCGAAAATTTCTCCATCTCATACTTTGTTCACCATTGCTAGGTAAACTTCTTCTCCTGATATTATGGCTTTCCAAGTCTAGCAAACAGAAAAATGTATTTTTGTTCCTTGGCATCGCTATGGTACCTGATTTTTTCTTGGTTCGGGGTTCAGAGTTTGACATTTTTACTCTGGCCATCTACTATTGCTCTTAGATAATCAGTTCACCCCTAGTATGGCGTCGAAATCTACCGAAGTGAGTTGAATAAAATCGGCACTGAATATATGCGAATTGATACTTATTTTATCTTATCTTGAAATTATCTCAATTATTATCTCAAAACTTAAAACTCAAATAAAATATTGAAACTTAACTCAATATCGATCTACATCTTATTGACTTAAATCCCAAAAATTATAGTCCTAGTCGTTACCTCAAATAATTATTATTTTAATAAATCTTACTTTCGTCAAGACCATGAGCTCATCACGCTCTAACACGAAGGAGTTCATTGAATGTCATTCTCTTTGAATCATTCTTAGTACGACAAAATTCAAAACTTATTGTACTATAATTTTCTTGATTTCCACCAATATCTCATAACTTATTTTATTTACGTAAGATCACAGCCTACTTGTTATCTCAAAATAATATAAATTCCTTAACCTGATGATATTATCTTACAAGATATTCCAAGGTCCTATATATTTATAGTTAGCGCTTAACATTCTTAATAACCCAAACATATTGCTCACACAGTTAACTATCGACACAAACTCAACTTTTATATTGAAATACCCAAAACTTATTATATACTTCTTATATCAGATTTTCGCATGCTAGTTTTTCATAAATAATTTATCATCCCGAGTCAAATCTTTCATCTTAAGTCAAAAGCTTAACTCAACTTATCTCTGATAGATATATTCCCAAAAATATAGACAAATATTAATTGTCCCCATAATACAATTCCATAAAATTTCGACAAGTAGTTCAAGAAACACGTTGAACATGATTTTTTGAGAAAGTTTCCAATAGTAGAACGTTTGAACATTGACCCATGGATAGAAAGAATACGTCGAGATAATTCTATAACAGTTGATGGAATTAAATTCTGAGTTTCCTACGAAAAGTTATGAATTCTACGAAACTTTCCTAAAATAGCGAGAACGCGATTTCGGAGGTCTAAACGAAGGATTTTCACGTTTTCGGACTATGCCTCACAACAAAGTTGTGAATATTACTCGTTGGGCCGTTTCAGAGGGAACTGCATTGGTCGATTTTAAAAATTCCATCGAAAATTTTTTTCCGAACAATTTCCTTCCCCAACCGGATTATGAACCTGGCTGCTCTGATACCACTTAAATGTCACGCCCCGAGACCGGGGTTAGTCGACATCGGCATTGTCTCACAATCACATAATTGCAAAACAACGAGCCTCGTAGTAAATCGCAATAACCAGTCTTTTTCATAACACGTAATCGTCTTTACAATGTGATGGAAATAAAATGCGGACGCGAAATACATGATGATAAAATTAAAAGACAGAATAAATTCGACTGGTCTCAAATGGATTTGCTTCATCACCATCCCCAAAAGTAATCTTGCTCTTCATCCTCGATTTGTTCCTCGTTCTTATCTGGGTGGGAATGTAAGGGGTGAGTATTTTGGGAAATACTCAGTAAATGGGGGCCGATCGTGCATAACGAATATCGAGGATATACATACGAATAAATTATCGTAATTTCAATATTAAGCATGTTGAATCAAATACTAATAAAAATGCGAATATAGCACTGAAAATCATATCATTTTCTATGGTTTTTACTGATCAGTCCCCTATATGTTACTCCTCTAAGGGGTGAGGCCAAAGGAACGGTTATTATAACCCACCGCATCAGGGCCTAAACAAAGCATATCAAAGTTCGGAATTTCCTTTACCATTTCTAAATCAAATCATTTCAGTGCATTTCAAATAATTCAAACATGCTTTCAAATATTATAACTGATATCGAACAACGAATAATTCAGGGAATTTCATACCAAATGAAAATGAATATATCATGCCGATCGAATTTTCAAAGTCATATTTAATTTATTTTCGAAATATATATCATGCTCACTTAAAAAGAAAATAAGTGTGCTATTTTGTATAATAATATCAAAAACCCACTTACAAGAACAAGTGTGGCAAACAAAAACTAACTTACGGAAGAATATATACATAACAAAAGCACACTTACAAAGGACAAGTGTGCAAATTATAATATAGCAAAAACACACTTACGAAGGACAAGTGTGCCAATTATAAGATAGCAAAAACCCACTTACAGTGTTTTGAATGCTAAAGAAAAACGTGGATGGTGTTGCACTGGGTATTCGAATTTTCTTCCCAGTCCGGATTGCGGCAGGGCTTCGCTACTTGAGGATGAAAGCTTCGAAAATATGGAGGATGCTAGAGAGAATTTCAAAATTCTTAGGTGTGAATTTCGAGTTATGGGGCCTCCTATTTATAGGCGCAGGATAAAATCCTACCATAATTAGATTGATACACATTCCCTATTTACGGGATAATCTTTCCATATACGTAAGATTATTATTCCCTAAATAAAACATTTCCAAAATTCAAATTTATGGCTTCTGGACTGGATGGATGAACGTAGACTGTTTTCTTGTACATGTTCGTGACGTATCTGGACTGTATTGCAAATTTGTTAGCTTCCTTATTGAGAAAACTTCCTTATATACGATATATTCTTTCCAATTAGGTGGATATCCAGCCTTAATTTACTGTGTATCTTGCACTGGATTTCAATTTCCATGTATTTATTGGCTTGGAAGATTTTTTGCATAGCATGTATTATTTATATTTTCGAATTTATTATAACTCGAAAATAACTTCTTTTACATGTCTATATTTCATTAAATAATTACCTGCCAAAAAATTTGGGTCCTCACAGTGATTCAGGACATATTCCTTCATTCGGGCTTACCCTTGTTAGCCCCATTCTTTTCATCAACACCTTGATTAAGAATTTTAGAACTCATTTCTGATTGCACCCATCGGATCATGGTAAGAGCGTCTAGTAGCATCGCCCCATGATTCCCTAGGTATCACTGATAGTGCCTGCAAGAACCAGTCGATTATGATTAACGTATAGTACGGTCCCTTCATCTCATATATCCCGATCGAATCTGCAACCATTGGTTCATCGAGGGTTGCATATTAATTTGATAACTATGTGATAACTATAATAGTGGCATCGCATTACTATTTGAGAACTCCTTCTCTAATGTACATCTCATACTCTGGCCAGAGATTCCATGCACTATTATTTTATCAGATCACACAAGATATCCACACCCGTAGGTGAGCGGTGAATTCCCGACTACAATTCACTGGCTCCTATATGTGTCGCAACTGTACCCAACCTCGCCACCTGATGACTCTCTTGGAGCCGATAAACGAGTCAAAGCACAGCCCTAGCATATAGAGCCTCAGTGTTGTCCCGGGTCGTAAGGACTAATGGTGCACAATCATAACCACGGACTTATCCTCTCGATGAATGATAACCACTTGGAAAGTTCGAGGGAGGGTTGTTCGGTATAATCATCATATGACTACCCATCTGCATGTTTGGACATCTCCATGCCCTTACCAAGAAACGCAGTACATAACATCACATATGCTAGTCTCGAGCTCAAGCGACCTTTATCCCTGTTTTAGGCGGCTGAATCGACTAGGAACCAATTTAGAATATGCAGTGTTTACAAATGAGTTTCAACATCGAATTACGATTCATTTGTATTAAAGCATAATCAAGGACTTTATCTATGCTGTTTGCATGGGTAAACAGATAAAGTATAACAAGACCATAAAAAGTTAAATTATATTAAAATAAAGATTGTTTATTTCACTTGAGTTAATAAATTTCCTAGCCAACTGTTGGCTTGCAGGACATCTACTCTAACAGGTAATCCAGTTTGGTAAGTAAGAGGCAGTAAAATCAAGACGCAGCAAGTTTGGAGATGCTTGTAGAGCATCTATTACTCCAAACCCCTCCACCTCTTCACACTCTCTAATGTCAGGTGTTGAATAAAGCTCTTATTTTTCAAGTCTGCTTTCTTAGCCTCAGACACAAAATCATATGCATCATCCAAGAAGATTATTGTAATTGTTAGAGATCCTCCAAGTTGGTTCAAGTCCTTCAAATACCCGAGCTTGTTGTCATATCCTCTGATACAACCAAAACGATCCAGTGTTTGAAGATTGACTAGTTTCTCCAATCCTTGGGTGAACTCGAACCTTGATGGAGTTCCTTCGACCAATAGATGCCTCAAGTTCACAAGTTTTTGGATTCCTTGAGGAAGTCCATGGAGAGACCAACAATTCGTAAGGTTCAAAGTTTGCAGATTATACAAATCACATATGGACTCTGGAAGCTTCTCTATCGAATTTCGACCAAGATTCAAGTATCTTACGTGAATTAAATCTCCAATTTCCATAGGAACGTCTTTCAACTTGCAATCATTTAAATTTAGCAACTTGACTCTTTTCAAATGGCTAAATAAGAACAGAGGAATCTCATTTTCTGTGCACATAAAACTGCACAGTTTTCTTGTTTGGCTATGCGAAAATAGATCCATGCTGATCTTTGCTTCAAACTTCAGCAAGTTTAAATGACGGATATTTTTGTCCCACACTCCATTCTGCGTTTCGACATCATTTTGGGCTATTAAACATTCATTATTGGTCAAGGATTGGGCAAAATCGTGCACAAGGTCGTGCATTTTGCACCATTCTACACGATTATCTCCAACCGAGGCATCAAATTCAAAATATTGAAAGAATGAACGCATTGCTAAATCCTCAAAATACTCTCGCCCTTTCAGCTCCATCTCACCCACAATGCCACTTGAGGTGAGAAACCCATGAGCCATCCAAATCCTTATCAAGTCATCTACATTTATGAGGAAATCCTTGGGGAAAATGGCGCAGTAAGAGAAACAACGTTTTACTGCAGGGTGTAACTCGTTGTAGCTCAACGCAATGAAAGGGAAAATATTTGTCCTTACTTCATCCATTTCCCACACCTTACTCTTCAACACATTTTTCCACTCTTGAGGACTACTTTTGAAACGCAAAAGACCTCCTAAAGTCTTTGCAGCCAATGGCATACCCTTGCATTTTTGGGCCATCTCCCGACCGATTTCTTTAAGCATCTCACAGTCACCTTCTTGCCTTCCATCAAAGGCAATTTGGCTCAATATTGACCAGCAATGCGGATCTGATAACGGATCCAACAATTGCATTTGAGCGCTTCCCATTATCTCCGCAACCTTTCTATTTCTTGTAGTGACCAAAATTCTACTCCCAGGGGCACCATTCTCCATCAAAGTGATATGCAGTGGTTTCCACATGGTGTCATCCTCTGTCCAAACATCATCTAAGACAAGAAGGAATCTTTTTCCTGAGATGGAATCCTTGATACTTTGAAGCAATGATTCAAACTGAGACAGATTAGGAGAATTCCGGTCTACGGCTTCCAAGATTGCTTTTGCAATCTTGATCTCATCAAAAGGATGAGAGACGCATACCCATATCTTGATTCCAAAGTGATCCTTCATCGTATTATCATTAAACGCAAGTTGAGCCAGAGTGGTTTTTCCCATCCCTCCTGCCCCTACTATGGATACAATGTGGATGTCATCTTCTAGCACACTACCCCTCTCAGGCAATAATTTCTTGATCAGTAATTTCAGATCATCATCTCTTCCATGTACTTTAGAAACATCCACAATTGACGTAGATATAATTCGCAGAAAATCCTGAGTCTCCCGGCTCAAATTAGGAATGAATTTGAATTCATCCTCATTTTCTTTAGAAATCAAATCTCGTCGCTTATTCAGTTTGTGAATATTTCGAGCAACGGGATGACGCACAACACTTTGTTTGAAACGGTAAAAACCAGACTGGAGAAAGGAACTCACCTTCTTATGCAGTTGATGAGATGACTCAGAAGCATCCCGGGATTCTTGTTTGAGATTGTAGAGATCCCATTTGTCCAAAACCTCTTCGATGTCGTAGGAAATATCTTGAAGCTTATCTAGCCAACTTCTGACTTTAGGATCCACGATCGCCTTTTGTTCTGCATCCATCAGCACTTGCTGGATTTTCTTCAACTTAGAGGATAGCTTTTGAGCCTCGTCGTTGGGATTGAGCGCCAGGCGAGCTTCTTCCCGGACTACCTTCTCGAGTTTTGGAGCCAATCGACTCAACAACATCAAAACAGCAGCATCAGCCATGCTTGCTTTCACCTTTTGGTTAACAAAAATTGGCAACAAAATTCAAACGGAACAATGCTCAATCAATTATCAGACTCTAGACTATTTAAGACATAGGCAAAACATTGACTATGGATTTGCATGCTAACTGCCACCTGTTATTGCTAATATTTTACGATAAAATTGTTATCGGCTATTTGAATTTCTAACTATTTGATCAGATATAGATTTTAGTAAAGTTTTTCATTTTGGGAATCTTTAGTTTTAGAAAGTTTTGTGAAAGCTTCTGAATATGAAGACAAGGTCCCAAGCCTATATATAATCTATCATTCGCCGGGTCTTAAGTTCCACGTTAATACTTGTACTAAACGATATCACGAATCAATTTTGTGACACAATTTTTAACCCGACCTAACTCATTAAATAATATTAGTTTTTATATTATTTTTTATTATAAATATTGATAGTATATAGTACAGTCTGTTTACTCATTTTAGTTTTTGTTTTTTTTTTTTTGGTTGCATGTGAATAGTGGAGCGGGAGAGGGGGAAACCCCCACAAACATTTTTACAATTTGACTTAGTTAAATTTACCAATTGCCGCCTATATATCATGATTAATAATGTTTTATATATATGTAATACAGTGAAAAGTAATTAGGTATATGAACTATTGAATAAATGTCAAATTGATACATGAACTTTTATTAATGGTTTTATTAGTACATATCCGCGGGATTCGGCCAATTTCCGATGATATTTAACTAAAATGTCCAATTTGCCCTTTATTACAAAAAAATACAAATTTATTTCTTTTTTTAATTAGGAATATTTGTATATTATATTTATTATATTAGATAGGTTATATCCTTTACAACAAAATAATTAGATATATTATATTAATGCATTCAATATGTAAATATTTTTAAATAAATAAATTGATAATATAGAAAATAAATTATATATTTAGCTAAAATTTTGATTTATATATACGTAATTTTCTCATTAATAATTTTGAAAACATTTTCAAATAAATAGTGGTTGTGATAAAAAAAAAAAGGTAATATTTTAGTTACATAATCATTTATTGAATATGATATTTTAACAAATTCTTGACTAAAAATTAATTTCAAATTTTATTTAATATAACGAAACCCATCTAAACAATATCAATCAAACCACGATAGATTGTGTCCCGTGCTATTTAACTAACAACGTAGATTATTTAAGCACAACAAAGTACATGAGTAATAAATAAAATTTTGAAAGTTAATCACCCTATATATCATTGAAACTTTGAACAAAAATACAAAAAAATATCATCGTGAATCATAGTTTAATTTTTAAAGTTTACCAAAAACAAGTCATTTCCCAGGAATAGCATTGATATTATCTACCAAAAATATCATATTATCATTTCCAAAACAATCTACCAAAAAAAAATCATTTTCAAAACATATAAAATATCATCGTGTAGTTTAATTTTTAACACAAAAGCTATCCTTGCATTTCCAAAAGTTTGAAACTCTACCATCATGCTCAATTTTGATGAGATTCTTGCGCATCTCCTGTCAAATAATTACAAAAAAAGGTGAGGAAATGACGATTATTTAACAACAAAAATTTGACATTTAAAAAAACATTATGAGTAAGAATTTTTGAATTTAAACAACTATATTACAACAAACACTAGTTAATTTTACATTCTCTATAAGATCAATAATAAATATTTCAGTGTCCAAATTAATATAAACTAATACAAATTATATTACCTTTCTCCTTTTTTTTTCAATTTTTTACCAAAATTCCCAGGATTGCGAGGACACGTGGCTTTGTTGTGTCCAAGTTCTTTGCATATGCTACAACTCGAATGAACAGATCTCTGATTTTCTTTCTCAGAAAGTGATTCATCTGCTCCTTTTATTCTTTTAACTTTGGCCTACCACGTTTGCTTTCTTTCCTTCTCACGATCATCTTAGGATAATTCTCATCCTCCCACATAGATTCATCAGGAATAGCATTGATATTGCTCTCATATGTCCTCAAATAGGCAGCTTTTGTTAAAAAATTATCAACATATTTCATAGGATCATCTCTTATATGATTGATACAAAAAATTGCATGCTCGCATGGAACTCCACTAATCTGCCACTCTCCACATTCACAAGTCTTTGAATTCAAATTCACAACAAACCATTTGCCATCACTAATTTCAAATAAGTGCTCAGATGATTCAAATCCATGCAATTGTCTACTTTCTCGAAAGTTTCTGCTTAATTTGCTTTCAACTTTTGGGGGCACAATTGAGTTCCAAGTCATAGCATTTTGTTGTCTTTCACAAAATCTTTTCATTAGTTTTCTTCTTATATGCTCCAATAATGTAAGGACCGGTTTTTGTCTCATCACCCTTAACTCACTGTTAAATGACTCAGACATATTATTTGTCACATGGTCATTCTTAACATGTATGTCAAAAGCATGTCTTGACCAATGAAAAGGTTCTTCTTGTCACGCCCCTAAACTCGGTAATGACACCGGCGTTGTTTAACAATCACACGATCGCAACAACAAGCCTCTTGTAGCACAGTATAAACCGAACCAGTTTATATATCATAATCTCAAATTAAATAACTGATGTCTTTACAATTACCAAAATAAATAAGACGACAGAGTTTTATTGCGGAAACGTAAATCTAATCAATAATAACTTAAACTAAATTCCTTGAGCGTTCACCATCCCCAGAACTGTTCGGACTCCTCATCCTCGAGTTCTTCTTCGGGCTTATCTGGGAAGGGTTGTAAGGGGGGTGAGTATTTTGGGAATACTTAGTAAATGGGGGAAAATCGAGCACAATAAAGACAACACGCATAAATTTCGAGAATAAAACATGACTTGCATACATACTTCATAAACATGCATAACATTGACACAGCACTGCGACTCATCTACTTTCTATGGTTAGTGACGTCAGTCTCTAATTTTTACTCCTCTAAGGGGGCGAGGCCGTATAGCGGTTATGTCCCCCACCGCTTAAGACTACGTCGTGGTTGGGATTCCCTCCCGTATACAGTCGACTTCTCACAGTACTTTTGAAATCGTATGACAATTACACGAAAAGAGTAGAAATAAGATTGTACTCGACTATTTATTTTTCTTGTAAAAATCGAAAACATGTATGCATAAATTCGAGATTTTTAAAGTTTAAAAAAAAATAGCCCACTTACTGTATATTTTGATGCTAAAAACGTGGGTGCTTGGCTTGGAAATAGGATCGCTCCTTGCTCCTACTTCGGACAGAACTTCAGCTTAATTTCTAGGATGATTTTCGGCAGAGTTTCGGCTTGGGAGAGCTGCTGAATTTCGAAATTTTAAGTGTGAGAATGAGTGGGTATGGTGTGGTATTTATAGGCCAAGGGGTGGGAGTTTGATATGGCATTCAAATCATGCCTAAACTTGTACCAAATCCCATAAGATTTGACTCCAAGTATGCCTTCCATGGTTGATGATCTTGCTCCCAAATTGAGCTCTTAATTTCCTAGTCTAGCACCTTCATTGGCTCGAAAATTGGTGCAAGGGAGGGGGAAAGATTTTCTTCCATCTTTTTAACTCAAGTTTCATATAATACACTATTCAAGCAATCTTATTTTTAGGCACATTATGCTAATTTTGGATTTTATTTTATTTGGCACTCACATGCCTTGATTTCTTGTATGCTATATCCCAATCTTGCAAAATCTCCTTCCAATTTTCGAAATTGTGCATGCCTTAAGGTAGATATTATTGTCTAGGCCACAAAGATTTCATCCATAATTATTTCCCATAAGCATATCTCATTTAATAAAAAAAAAATCTTATACCCAAATTCCTTACAAATTGTCATTGAAAATTTCGGTTTTCACATCCCTCCCTCCTTAAGAGAAGTTTCGTCCTCGAAACTGGAGTTGACCTGGTCTTCAAATAGGTAGGGATAATCTTTTCGCATCTTCTCTTCGACTTCCCAAGTTGCCTCTCGCTCGGTGTGGTTGGACCACTGCACCTTGACGTAGGGAATGATACGTCATCTAAGAACTTGTTCTTTGATGTCCACAATTCTGATAGGAACTTCTTCGTATTTCAGTTCTTCTCCCAAGTTTCCTTCGGTCAAGAATGGTTCTACTTCCAAAACGTGACTTGGGTCTGGAATGTACTTCCTTAGTTGGGACACGTGGAACACGTTGTGGATTCTTGACATGCTTGGTGGCAGTGCCAGTCTGCATGCTAGCGTGCCAACTCTTTCCAGGATTTCAAAGGGTCCAACATATCGAGGGTTCAGTTTCCCTGCCCTACTGAATCGGACAACGCCTCTCATAGGTGAGACTTTCACATACGCCTTCTCGCCCACGTTGAACTCTACCGGCCTTCTTTTCAGATCTGCCCAGCTCTTTTGTCGGTCTTGAGCTGCTTTGAGCTTTTCTCGGACAATTTTAACCTTGTCCACTGTCATCTGTACTAGCTCGGGTCCCACTATGGCTTTCTCTCCCACTTCATCCCAATAAAGTGGTGACCGACATTTCCTTCCGTAAAAGAGCTTCATATGGGGCCATCCCAATGCTGCTGTGATAGCTGTTGTTATAAGCAAACTCAATTAAGGGCAAATGGGTGCTCCAATTGCTACTGAATTCAAGAGCGCATGCTCGCAGCATATCCTCTAAAGTTTGTATGGTCCTCTCCGTTTGCCCATCGGTTTGAGGATGATAGGCCGTACTTAAGGTCACTTTCGTTCCCATGGCCTCTTGAAAGCTCTTCCAAAAGCGCGAGACGAAACTCGGATCTCTATCGGATAGAATGCTCACTGGCACTCCATGCAGCCTCACAATGTTGTCCATGTACAGAGAAGCCAACTTATCGAGATTGTAATTCATGCGGACGGGTAGGAAGTGCGCAGTCTTTGTGAGTCTGTCCACGATCACCCATATACCGTCGTGGCTTTGCCTAGACTTTGGCAATCCTACCACAAAATCCATGGAAATATGCTCCCACTTCCATTCGGGAATTTCCAAAGGTTGCAGTAATCCTCCAGGCCGCTGGTGTTTGCTTTGACCTGCTGGCATACCTGACATCTGGAGACGAATTCCGCTACGTCCCTCTTTATGCCATTCCACTAGAAACTATTCTTGAGGTCCCTGTACATTTTCGTACTGCCTGGATGGACTGCGAATTTTGACTTGTGCGCCTCTGCCATTATCTCTTGGCGAAGGTTGTCGCTGTCAGGCACACACAGCCTTCCTTTCATCCACAAAATTCCCTTGTCATCAATATGATGATCCTGAGTCTTCCTTTCTCTGACCTGCTCCTTAAGTTTAGTCAGTACCGGGTCTCGATCCTGGTTTAACTTGACGGTCTCCTGCAGACATGGCTGGGCCGAGAGGGATGCTAGAGTTACCTTGCCACGGCCCTTCCGACTTAGCGCATCAGCCACCTTGTTTGCTTTACCCGGATGGTAACTTATGGTCAAGTCATAATTTTTCAGAAGTTCGATCCATCGCCTTTGCCTCATATTAAGTTCCTTTTGGGTGAACAAGTACTTGAGGCTCTGATGATCTGTGAAGATTTCACATTTAGCACCATAGAGGTAGTGCCTCCAAATCTTTAAGGCGAAGACAACCGCTGCTAGTTCCAGATCATGCGTAGGGTAGTCCTGTTCGTGAGGTTTCAACTTCCTTGATGCGTAGGCGATCACTCTTCCCTCTTGCATCAGTACGCATCCTAGACCGTCCTTAGAGGCATCACTGTAAATAGTGAAATCTTTATTTTCTGCGGGCAGGATCAATACTGGCGTGGATGCGAGTTTCTCTTTCAGTGACTGGAAACTCTTCTCACAATCGTCATTCCAGCTGAATTTAGAATTCTTCTGTGTGAGTCTCGTCAGTGGCACGGCTATCGAGGAGAACCCTTCGACGAACTTCCGGTAGTAACCTGCCAATCCAAGAAAGCTTCTGATATCAATGGCGTTCTTCGGTCTCGGCCACTCAGTAATCGCCTCTACCTTCCTTGGGTCCACTGACACTCCTTCTCTAGAAATCACGTGTCCCAGAAATGACACACTCCTTAGCCAGAATTCACACTTGTTGAACTTAGCATAGAGCTTATTCTCTCTTAAGGTCTGCAGAGCAAGGTGAAGGTGCTCTTCATGGCTCGTCTCGTCAGGAGAATAGACGAGGATATCGTCGATGAATACCACTATGAACTGATCCAAGAATGGCTTGAATACTCTGTTCATCAGGTCCATGAATGCTGCCGGTGCATTGGTCAAACCAAAAGGCATCACTGTGAATTCGTAATGCCCATACCTGGTTCGAAAGGCTGTCTTGGGGATATCTTTAGCCCTGACCTTCAACTGGTGATAACCTGTCCTCAGATCCAGTTTAGAAAAGATGGCGGCTCCTTTAAGCTGATCGAACAGATCGTCTATCCGAGGTAGAGGGTACCTGTTCTTGATTGTGATCTTGTTCAATTCTCTGTAGTCGATGCATAATCTCATACTACCGTCCTTTTTCTTTACGAAGAGTACTGGAGCTCCCCACGGGGACACACTCGGTCGAATCTGCCTTTTATCTAGCAATTCTTGGATTTGTTCTTTTAACTCCTTGAGTTTGGCTGGTGCCATTCTGTAAGGCGCATTAGAGATTGGGGTCGCACCGGGAACCAGATTGATCTCGAACTCCACTTCGCGGTCCGGGACTGTCCCCGAGAGTTCTTCTGGAAAAACATCTGGGAACTCTCTTACTATAGGTATGTCCTCCAGTTTCAGCTCGGATTTCTCTTTTATTTCACTGACCATTGCTAGGTAGATGTCTTCTCCGGATTTCATGGCCTTCCAAGCTTGAGACGCGGAGAGCAGCAACTTCCGGTCCTTGGATTTGCCGTGGAACACGACTTCTCCCCGATATGGGGTTCGGAGTTTGACTCTCTTCCCTTTACAATCTACTATTGCACTGTTTCTTGCTAACCAATCCATTCCTAAGATTACGTCGAAATCGACCGTGATCAACTGTATCAAATCGGCGCTAAAAGTCTGATCACTAATACTGATTTTACAATCTCTGTAAATCTCGTTCGTTTCAACGGCTCTATTAGTAGGTGGCGCTATTCGGAAAGGTTCAGTTAGTTTATCAGCCTTACGTCCTAACTTCTTAGCAAACCTCTTAGACATAAAGGAATGTGTAGCACCACAGTCAAATAATGCGTAGGCAGGTACTGATTGAATTAGAATGGTACCTGACACGACTTCAGTTGCGTTGTCAGCCTCTTCCTGAGTCATGGCAAAGATCCTAGCATTGGGTTTGTCCTCCTTTGGTTTACTAGGGCCTGCTCCCGTATTTGGCCCAGTTCCTCTGTTTGGCCCTGCTGGTCGGTTGGCAGCGGTAGGACACTCTGCAATTCTGTGCCCCGACTTTCCACATCCAAAGCATACACCGCTGGCCCTTCGGCATTCCCCGGAGTGCTTGAAGCCACATGTTGAGCATGGCTTAAGTCCTTGATGGTTATTGGCGGGGAATTTCCCTGAGGGAGGTCCACCTGACTGATTGGGCCTCTTGAACATTGGTTTCCCTTGAGAGGGCTGACTGTTAAGGGGTCGCTTGTTCCTGTTTTCCCCTTCTCTTCGACGAATATCAGCTTCGGCTCGGATAGTCGCACCCATTAGGTCTAAAAATTTGATAGGTTGGTAGACTGCTAGAGCAGATTGGATCCTTCTATTCAACCCCTTCTTGAAACGATGCAATTTCAGAACATCGTCTACCATAATCGCTGGAGCATATGATCCAAGGGCATTGAACTGAGAGGTATATTCTACTACTGACATGTCTGGAGCCTGACTGAAATTTTCAAATTCACTTAACTTCTGCAGTCTGACTTCTGCCGGGTAGTACTGTTTCAGAAATGTTTCTCGAAAGATTCGCCACGTGATTGGTCCAGCAGCGGTCATAGCTGGCGAGACTGCTTCCCACCATTTAGATGCCTTGTCTTCCAAGAAGGGCACTATCACGTCCACTTTTAGTGCATCCGGGACTTCCAACAGTCTCAACTGAGTTTCCATGCTTTTTAGCCAACTCTGGCTAACTTCGGGGTCGGCAGCGCCACTGAAAGTTGGGCACATGTTCTTGCGCAGTGATTCATAATGAAACTTGACCCCATGCTGTGGTGGAGGTGGTGGTTGATTGGCATTCGGGTTCACTAACCCTTGGAGTGTTGTCGCCACGATCGTGGCTATAGCCATCAAATCTGCTTGATTAAGGCTGAACTGAGGTGGAGGTGCGTTGCCTTCTTCGTTGGCATTGTTGTTGTTGTTGCAGTTGTTGTTAGCATAACGGGGGTTGCGATTTTGTCTTGGTGGTCTACCGGCCATTTCCTACAAGTTAAACGCTTCTAAGAATTCGTTGTATATATAACAAGATTGAATAGATAAGTTATGCTGGAACAACTGAAGTTAATAAGTAAGCATAACTTGAATATACATGAACAACTGAGATTAATAAATAATCATAATTTTATTAATTTTTTTTGAATGTAAAGAAACAACTAAATGAACAAAGCGTGCTGAATGGAAATAAATCATACTGACTGAAATAAAATAGCAACTAATGGAAAGATAAACTCCTAGTAATAGGGAAAGGTAACTAAGAACTCTAATCATCTATCTCTCCATCTCCTATGGCAGCTATAGGCTCGTCGATCTCTATCGACTCCTCTTCTTCCGGCTCCTCCTCCAGCTCCTCCTCTTGCAGTAGCTCCACCATGTGGGTGAGCTGGGCATTCTCTGCATTAAGCT
This sequence comes from Primulina tabacum, assembly GCF_025594145.1. NCBI lineage: Eukaryota > Viridiplantae > Streptophyta > Magnoliopsida > Lamiales > Gesneriaceae > Primulina > Primulina tabacum. Next base: position 44,365,468 of record NC_134553.1, on the reverse strand, counting down.
GGGCCACCTGTGTCTTCCACCCCTGAACATCTGCCTCTGCCTCGTCCAACAGATCTATGGTACTCTGGTGGTGTAGTTCGTACCCCTTCTTATTCTCCTTGATCTTGTTCTTCAGCGCTTCACCCTGTTGAGTCAGCTGGTAGTTCACTTTGGCAATGCAGCTTATAGCCTCACTTAGATTTTCAAGTCTCTTTTTGCTCCTGTCATTCAGCTGTTTTTCTTCCTCCAATTCTTTGAGATAGCGCTCCACATCCTCTCGCAACTTTCTATTTTGATATTTGCACTGTTCTATGACATCTCTGAGGTCCATGTTATCACTCCTAACTAGCTCACCTTGATAGATAGACTGATTAAGGCAGGACCTGAATCTCTTCTTTCTCAGCGGTTAAGGTTTCGACCTCACTCCTCCTCTCACTCAATCGGGCTCTAAGTCGTCGAATCTGACGGGACTGATAGTGAAGGGCAAGCTCCTTCATACGAATGGCAGCTTGGGCACGGGTGTGGGGCCGCATAGGGGTAGATGGAGCCATTTCCTTAAATCAAAAAAATGGAAATGCTCAGAATCCGAAATAGACAGTCTATAACAAGTGAGAATATGCAATATATATGAAATTTTCGAAATTTAAATAAATATATATTTTTTTTCCAAAAATGGAAAGTTTGGAATTTGACATATGGGTTCGAAGAATATGTCGAGAGGATTCCGGGACAATTGACGGAATCGAATTCGGAATTTCCTACGAGAAGTTATAGGGTCTACGAATATTTCCTAAAACGGCAAAAACGACGTTTCAAAGGCCTAAACGAAGGATTTTCGCGATTTCAGCCTGGTGCTCATGACTTTAGGGTGGTGAGCCTTGCTCGTTGGGCCGTTTCGGAGGGGGTAGCATCGGCCTCCAGTTAAAATTCCACCGAAAATTTTTAGGGTTTTTTTTTTATTTGAAAATCGATTTTTTTTTTCCACTCGGATTACGAACCTGACGGCTCTGATACCACTTAAATGTCACGCCCCGAAACTCGGGAATGACACCGACATTGTTTAACAATCACACGATCGCAACAACAAGCCTCTTGTAGCACAGTATAAACCGAACCAGTTTATATATCATAATCTCAAATTAAATAACCGATGTCTTTACAATTACCAAAATAAATAAGACGACAGAGTTTTATTGCGAAAACGTAAATCTAATCAATAATAACTTAAACTAAATTCCTTGAGCGTTCACCATCCCCAGAACTGTTCGGACTCCTCATCCTCGAGTTCTTCTTCGGGCTTATCTGGGAAGGGTTGTAAGGGGGGTGAGTATTTTGGGAATACTCAGTAAATGAGGGAAAATCGAGCACAATAAAGACAACATGCATAAATTTCGAGAATAAAACATGACTTGCATACATACTTCATAAACATGCATAACATTGACACAGCACTGCGACTCATCTACTTTCTACGGTTTACTGACGTCAGTCCCTAATTTTTACTCCTCTAAGGGGGCGAGGCCGTATAGCGGTTATGTCCCCCACCGCGTAAGGGTACGTCGTGGTTGGGATTCCCTCCCGTATACAGTCGACGTACCCATACATCAGATGGCGATGTTGGGTGTAGTTCTGAAATACGTAAGATAATACATTATAGTCGGGTATTCACCGTTTGCTACAAGTGAAGATATCTTATGTAATCTGATGATATAAGAGTGCAATGAATCTCTGACAAGAGTAAGAAATTTGTTTTCTTAGTTGCACATACAATGTCATTATTATTACTCAAAGATACATCATATCGTTATCGAATTCAAATGCAACTTTCGATATACCAATGGCATCATATTTATATGAGTTGAAGGGACCGTATAGTACGTTAACTAAAATTTAAGGTTCTTGCAGACATTATCAGTGATATCTAGGAGATCATGGGCTGATGCTACTAAACGCTCTTACCATGGTCTGATGGGTGCAATCAGACATGATATCTGACATTTTTTTATCAAGGTGTTGATGAAAAGAATGAGGCTAATTAGGATAAGTCCGAATAAGAATAAATGTTATTCTGAAATGCACGAAGTTGCGAACCCACGGCTAGCTGTATCCATAAACCATTGAGGGTCACACAAGTATCGGATTATGTGTTCTCGTTGATATAGTCAAGTTCAAATAGTTGAATTTGGCGATTATAGTTTGATGAAGATAAAAAAAGATTGCTATAAAAGAGTTTATAAGTTAATTCCATGTATTGAATGATGTAGAATTAGCTTAACTGCTAATTTTGTAAGGAGATTGGAACTATCAGTTTGGTGAATGAGTTCACAAAACTGACAGCTGTCAAAAATGAATAAATAAAAATATTATTAAAATAAAGATTATTTTTATATAATAGTCAATAAAGCTCAAGCTACAAGTTGGCTCGCTGAGCACCTACTCTAACAACATGGTCTCGACAAGACCAGCTCTTGTTCTCCTTCTTGTTGGCATCAATGTATGAGAGTGTCCAAGCCCAGATGATGGGATGCGAGTCCTCTACGCAATTGTGGTGAAGAGTGTTCAACAATTTTGCCAGCAGATCCAAGGCTAAGTCTAAGGTCATGCACTCTAAACTCCACCATCAAACCCTCAAAAAAGGGCTCGAAGCATGAATAAGTATCATGTATGCATATCTAAAGTAATCATCAATGAATGATACAAAATATTCTTGACCATTCCAAGAAGGTGTTGGAAATGGTCCACAAATATCAATATGTATCAATTCCAATATTTAGGTGGCTCTATATGCACCATTTTTCTTTCTTTTGGTATGTTTGCCTTTGAAGCATTCAACACAATTTTTAAATCTGTAAAATCAATGGAGTACAAAATTCCATCTGATATAATCGTTCAAATCTAATTTTAGAGATGTGTGCTAATCGTCTGTGCCATAATGCACCAGAATTTTCATTATTAAACTTACACTTAGTACCACGTGATTCCACATTTAGGGTTTCATGAATTTAAGAAGCGTTTGTATCAAGCATATATAGACCGTCATAAATTATAAGTGAACCAGTTCCAACAACGTTAGAATTAATAGATAACCTAAACATATTGTTTTCAAAACGTTAGGGGATTGGAACTATCAGTTTGGTGAATGAGTTCACGAAACTGATAGCTATCAAAAATGAATAAATAAAAATATTATTTTTATATAATAGTCAATAAAGCTCAAGCTACAAGTTGGCTCGCTAAGCACCTACTCTAACAACATGGTCCCGACAAGACCAACTCTTGTTCTCTTTCTTGTTGGCCTCAATGTATGAGAGTGTTCAAGCCCAGATGATGGGATGCGAGTCCTCTACGCAGCTTGGTCAACAGTGTTCAACAATTTTGCCAGCATATCCAAAGCTAAGGCTAAGGTCATGCACTATAAACTCCACCATCAAACCCTCAAAAAATGGCCCTAAGCATCAAAGATTACCTCATCAAAATGAAGAGTTACATGGATGTTCTAGCAGCATGTGGGCATCATATCATAGATGAGGATCAAATTTTGTATGTCCTTTGTGGTATGGGTCTCTAATATGACTCTGTAATGGTTCACGTCACATCTAAAACTGATTCCATTATTTTCTCTAAAGTAGGCTCTTTGCTTATGTACACGAAGGTTTTCTCGAGTCATTCAATGTTTCTGGTGATAACTGAAAAAATCAATTGGATTCCATATCTCAACACACAAAAAAATCAATGAATTCTATTCAATTTTTAAGAAATCACAAACATAATAATCAGAATTACGGAAGCGTACCTGAATCCATGATTTGTAGTCAGTGTTGGGTGATGATCTTTAATCTACAGATTTCCTTTAAGCCAGAGAGTTTTGTTGATGGGATACAAAACTTGAAATGTTATTCTGCAGATTGGGAACATAACCATTGTTTTATAATTAAACAAGTTTTATTATTTGTAATTTGGCCCCTCAACAAACCAGAAATATTATATATGGTATCCACACAATAATATCATGACATTTAAGTCCTCAAGTCAATTCTTATTCTAAATTAGACCACATAAGTTTACGACTTATTTAATTGATGACATACAAACATTTATAACTACATTTATGACCCCAAAAATTTCAACAATCTCCCACTAGGTCATATGTGTAAACTTATAAATGTGTTAAACTTAACGAGCTCAAAACTTTTGTCATCACAATCATAGGATTTCCTAAACAATTTCGTCCATTAATTATATCGACATAAGATAAATGCAGTCTTTGTTCTATCTATCACAATTGAACCATCAATGGTCACACATATCAATACAATAAAATGACATAGATCAATCATGAATGTGTGGCATGAAAATTACATGCAAAATGATCTATTCATGTAAGTTTTCAATTGTTCTTTCTTTACCAAAGTGAGATCAAAACCTTAACTTCAGTTAGACAAAGTGTAAAGTAAACAATCAACTTTATTTCTGATCAGAAAATATCCAAATACATAAGTTTGAACAACATACAAAACATAAAATGTATAGTACAAACTCCCGCTAGATCTAGACTTCATCAAACTGAATAACACCCATATTAGTAGTATGCTCATGGAAAACATTGGGTGGAAAACCTCTCGTAAAAGGATATGCTATCATGGAGTTTGTGCATGTGTTCTATCAAAATAGTACATGTTGTACTCTTTCTTTCACAACAAGGAACTTGATGTCGATGTGCTTCGATTTTATCGAGCTCCTATTATTGTTGGAATACAATACAGCTGATCTATTGTCACAAAACAATTTCAATGATCTTTCAACCTCTTCTAAAATACACAGCCCAGTGACAAAATTCTTCAGCCATATTGCATGATTAGATGCCTCGTAACATGCTATAAATTCAGCCGTCATGGTGGAAGAAGCTGTTAGTGCTTGTTTGGCACTTCTCGAAGAGATAGCTCAGCCAGCCAATAGAAATAGATAGCCTGAAGTAGATCTCATGCTATCTTGGCATCCCACGAAATCGGAGTCCGAATATCCCATGAACTCAAGATTATTCGACCTCTTATATGTGAGCATGTAATCACAAGTTCTCTTTAGATATCTCATTACACGTTTGGCTGCTTTCCAGTGATCCATTCTTGGTTTGTTTAAATATCTGCCTAACACTCCAACAATGTACGAAATATCCAAACACGTACATACTTGAGCATACGTAAGACTTCCTATAGCCGAAGCATAGTGAATATTTTGCATATCTTGAATCTCGAGGCTTCCTTTAGGGCACTGTTTAAGACTAAACTTGTCTCCTTTAGCGACCGGGGTGTTACCTGGCTTACAACCTTGCATGCCAAATCTTTTAAGCACCTTATTGATATAGCTCTTTTGCGATAATCCAAGAATACCTCGAGAACGATCTCGGTGTATTTGGATTCCTAGTACAAATGTGGAGTTACCAAGATCTTTCATTTCAAAATGTCTAGAGAGAAATTTCTTGGTATCATTCAACATAACTATATCGTTTGTGGCAAGAAAAATGTCATCCACATATAAAACCAGGAATATATGCTTACTCTCACTGAACTTATGATACACACAATCATCTACTACATTTACCTCAAAACCGAATGAGATGATTATTTGATGAAACTTGTGGTACCATTGACGAGAATTTTGCTTTAACCCATAGATGGACTTCTTAATTTTGCAAACCATATTCTCTGGATATCCCAATACAAAGTGTTCTGGTTGCACCATATAGATTGTTTCCTCAGTGTCTCCACTGATAAAAGTTGTCTTGACATCCATCTGATGAAGTTCCATATCAAAGTGTGTGACAAATGCCATGATTGTCCTAAAAGAGTCCTTCGATGAAACTGGAGAAAATGTCTATTAAAGTCAATCTTATACTTTTGAGTACACCATTTAGCTACAAGACGTGCTTTGTACCTCTCCACATTACCTTTTGAATCATGTTTGGTTATGAAAATTCACTTACAACCAATGGGTTTCACACCTTCTAGTAATGGGACAAGTTCGCATTTACTTATACTCCTCACTCATTTCCTCGTCCCACTTTTGAGAATTTGAATCTTGCATGGCTTGACGAATGTTGATTGGATCATCCTTCGCCACACCATCATTTTCCTCATGTTCTTGGAGTAGCAATATTTAATCATCTAGAATAGTGCTCTTCTTTTCTCTAATGGACCTCCGCAAAGACCTTTTTTCTTTAGACACTGGTTCTTGAGGTTGTTGGGTTTGTTCGATTGGAACTTGATTGACAATGTCTGGTTATTCTTGCATCATATCCTGATCAATGACATGAATATGATCATGAACTTTGAAACGTCTGCCCTTTTTCGTTTCCTTAAAATGTGTTAGATTTTTTTTTTTTTAAAACCTCACTTAGTATCGGCCGAACCATAAAATATTTTTGACATCATTTTAAAAATAAACATCCAACTGTCATTTACAAATCCAAAGGAAAATATTTTAAGGCATAAAATCGTCAAACATTTTACCAACCTAAAAACATTATTTGAAAAGTATAGCCCATACTATAACCTCTCAAAAATCACTCATAAATAAATTTTCGTAAAAATATCTTTAACATCACGTAAAATCATAAATCATAACTAGTGCGGAAAACTAGCGTAGGTCCTCGGTTTATGTGCACCTCCAGTCCAGTCAGATCAACCATCAAGACCTCCATTTACATTATCATAATCACCTGCATCAATCACACCTAGTGAGTCTAAAGACTCAACACGTCATATCCTTGATAACAAGTAATACATAATACAGTTAAATATAACAGTGAAAAATACTTGTACTTAAAATATCGTTTTCATGAAAATGCATAAACATAAATATTTTCGTAAACTTTTTCATGATGCATAAAACCTTTAAATAAAAACATTTTCATAATCTTATGCGTAAACATTTTCATATAAACATAAACATATTCATATTCGTATCCATATTCATATCATCATATTCATATTCATGTTCATATTCGTGTTTGTAGAATTCAGATCGTGATTGTGACTCGTATTCTTAAACGTATTGGGCGATGGATCCATCTAAAGAAAACCACAGTACTGGGCGGCGGGGACACCAGCAACACTCTCACCGGTCAACTGAGCCTTGGCCTACGTATTAACATATTCGTATTCGTATCACGTATTCGTATTCGTATCCGTATCCAAGGAAACACGATCGTCGGGCTCCCACTGGGACCATAACCCTCACGATATTTCCAACATGTAGTAGTCACAATCCCTTCACGTCCTTCAACATGTTATCATCACTTAATAAAAACATGCATAATATCATTTTTATTTTGAAACCAAGCATGCAACATATCTTTTAAATGTCCAATTTAAATCATAAAAAAAATCATAGACATTTAAAAATCATAACTTAACATATTAAAAATCATAAACATCCATCAACATTTTAAAAATCATATATCAACGTATAAAAATTCATAAGCATGTGAAATAATCATATTAGCATATTCAACAGCAAATAGGGCACTGCCATGACGTTTACTAATTTTTAGGTGTAAAAAGACCGTTTTACCCCTGGACGTAAAATTTCACGTTTTTGACTTTTTCTTAATTTCATTTACTATAACATGTCCCAAATAATTATTTAAGCTTAGATGAATTTTCTCATATTTTTATTTAGCTTGAATCGAGGACTTTTAAATTAATCTCTAAATGTGACGTATTAATGCGTTTTAATCCCGAATTAAACCAAACCTTAATATAAAATTGCCAAATTAAAAACTTAGACTTACAATAATTATTTAAGCTTAAACCTAATTTTTCATAATTTTATAAAGCTTAAAACCAGGCGTTTCAATTAACTCGTTAATTAGCGTTTCGTGCGCCGATTAAATCCCGAATAAATCCAAAATTCGTTATTTTGATCCCAAATTTTTAACATAACCTTTTTATGATTTATTCTACCCTTCCAAGTCGTGAGACACACCCATGGACCCATGGATTCAATTTTAGTTCTTTAATTTTCGTTTTTGACCCTTCGACGAACACACCGAGCCATCTCCCAATTTACTCGAGCCGCGCCCGAGCCACCTCGAGCCAAAACCTAGCAAACCCATCTAGGGACCCTCCTGACCAAGCCCAAGCCCCTGACCAGCCACTTAAACCCTCGAAAATCCTGCTGTCATTGAACCCGATTGCATGTGGGTGTGTGTGTGTCTCTCCTTGTGTGTCTTGGACTCCTAACCCAACTAGGACTCTCCCAGCCAAGCCACCACCGAGCCCACCTGTCCCTAACCTTCCCTGGACCACGTCCAGACCATGCCCAGACCATCCCAAAGCCTGGAACCCAGCAGCGAAGCTTCTGAATCCAATGGCAGCAACCATCGCGCTCCCTAGCTAGCTTGCTGTTGTAACTCACGTTTTTGTTGCTAGGGCCCCAACCACCGAGCCACCCCTTGAACCAGCCCCTCAAGCACTCTCCTAGGACCCTAACCACTTGACCTAACCAAGCCCAGATCCCCCAGGCCGAGCCCTCTCTTCCCTGCACAAGCTGCCAACGGGCGCCACCTTGCTGTAACTCACGGGTGGGAGTCCTTCTTGGATAGGACTCCTCCCAGCCCACTTATCTCGAGTCCTAGCATGGCTAGGACTCTTCCCCTGACTCACACATGACCCTAGCCCAGCCTGGTCCAGCCCCTGCCAAGCCAAGCCACAAACTCCCCAACATCCGAGCCCTCACAGTACACAACACCATGTTCAGTTCCAGCTTCACGTTTCTGTTTTGTTTTGTGCAGCGTTTTGTTGCTTTTGTGTGTGATTCTAGACCTTTAAACTTGTGTAAATACATGCTTATTCATATCCTAGTTCATGGCAGCCCCTTAAACATCATATAAACATGATTTGCATCCAATAACAAAGGTTTAAACACAAGCATGAGCATAGTTACGAAATTGTGAATTGTGTGACTTGTTTTCATGCAAAAATTCAATAAATAAAATACTATGGTGTGATGATGAGTAAAAGGAGAATATGGCGTGCCTTTGCGTAATTTACGCACGAATATACGTTGACGAATCGAAGAACGGCGACGAGAAAACGACGGCTTGAAACCCTTGCAAACTTTCAATTTTTTTCTTCAAAATTGTGGTGTGTGTGTCGTGTATATGGCTGATGGGGAGTGTTTTGAGTTGGTTGGAGTGTGTGGCCGTGAGTATGGTATAGGTTGGGGAGGGTTCCATATAATTATACACTAGTTAACTCACCAATTAAGGCTTAGGCCTAATAAGAAAAGTTTAGGCCCATTAAGCTCCTTAGTGTTTAATTAAAATATTAAAAATAATATTTGTTTTATAAAGTTTGTGAATTTATTAGCCGGGTTGCCAAAACATCTACATTTTTGTTGAAAAACCATCACCGATAAAATTTACGTCCCGGCGTATAAAATCACCTCAAAACCCCTTATTTTCAAAAATACTAAAAAGGCATCATCCATATTTTAAATAATTAAAATCAATTATTTAATAAAAACATTTTCTATTTTTCAGCCATCGGTCTCCGTTCCTCGATCGCAACTCGAATAACCTTTTAAAAATAAATTTTAATGCAACCATGTAGAAAAATATATTTTAAACATGCAAATATGCACAACATAATTAATTTAATGCAATTAAAATAATTAATTAAAATACAAGAGAATTTAATAAATCATATGTATGTGGTTCGCGTGGACCTTTAAATTTTCGGGCGTTACAAACTTTATCAATTTCAATCATAGGAATATGAACTATTTCCTCTTGAAGATTAGTTGGAACACATTCTTCCTCGAAAATAAAGTCTGTTACTTTATTCTTCCCTCCAAACTCAATATCCTCGAAAAATACTGCAGTTCCCGTCTCAAATGTTTTCTTTACTTTGGGATCATAAAATTTATAGCCCCTCGATCGCTCAGAATACCCAATAAAGTAGCTACTGACTGTTCTGGAGTCCAGTTTCTTTTCATATGGTCGATATGGTCTAGCCTCAGCTGACATCCTCAAATATGAAAATGTTTTAGACTTGGCTTTCACCCTGTACAAAGCTCATAAGGTGTTTTAATAGCTGCTTTAGTTGGTACTCTATTTAGAATGTAAGCTACTATTGTTAATGCTTCTCCCCAGAGTGACTCTGGTAAGGTTGAATGACTGATCATACTTTTTACCATATCCTTAAGAGTCCTATTTCATCATTCAACTGCACCATTCATGCTTGGTGAGCCTGACATGGTGTACTGCGGGACGATTCCACATTCCTCTAGGTATTGAGTAAAAAGTCATAGATGTTGTTCCCCTGAACCATCATTTTTACCGTAGTATTTACCACCACAATCAGATCTGACTTTCTTAATTCTTTTGTCAAGTTGATTCTCGACTTCAGTCTTGGAATGACTTGAAAACGTCCAATGTCTGTGATTTTTCATGAATAAGTATCAGGTATGCATATCTAGAGTAATCATCAATGAATGATACAAAATATTCTTGACCATTCCAAGAAGGTGTTGGAAATGGTCCACAAATATCAGTACGTATCAATTTCAATATTTTGGTGGCTCTATATGCACCATTTTTTTTTTGTTTTTGGTATGTTTGCCTTTGAAGCATTCAACACAATTTTTAAATCTGTAAAATCAATGGAGTTCAAAATTCCATCTAATACAATCATTCAAATCTATTTTTAGAGATGTATCCTAATCGTTTGTGCTATAATGCACCAGAATTTTCATTATTAAACTTACACTTAGTACCACGTGATTCCGCATTTAGGGTTTCAATATAAGAAGCATTTGTATCAAGTATATATAGATCGTCATAAATTATAAGTGAACCAGTTCCAACAACATTAGAATTAATAGATAACCTAAACATAATGTTTTCAAATGAACAACAATATCCTAATTTGTCCAAACTAGAAACATAATTTAAATTCCGTCTAAACGACGATACAACAAAAGTATCTATTAACTCCAAATAATAATCAGTACTTAAAAACAATCTAAAATGCTCTATTGCTTCCACTTCAACTGACTTGCCATCACCTACATAAATGCATCTTTCAGCATCATTTCGCTTTCAGCAGCTCAGGCAACCCTGAATTGGAACTCTTATATTTGTAGTAGCACCGGAATCTAACCACCAAGTGTTTCTTGGTACTAAAGCTAAATTTACATCAGAACATACCAAACTTGAAAATGTACCTTTCTTTGCACGCCATGCATGGTACTTAGGACAATCTTTCTTGACATGATCATCCTTATCACAGAAGAACAACCTTTCTTGTCCTTATCTTGCTTGTTCTTCTTTGCATATGGACCTTTAGTAGTCTCATTCATTCTTTTCTTGCCCTTATCTTTAGAGGTGCTTGCATAATGGGCACTTTCAGCCTTGTCTTGCTTCAATCTCTCTTCCTCTTGAACACAATAAGAAATGATCTCATTAAGACACCATTTCTCCTTTTGACAGTTATAACTGATCTTGAACTGAATAAATTGGTTTGGAAGAGAAATCAACACTAAATGAACAAGCATGTCTTCCGACAATTCAAGATTAAGTGCCTTCAACTGCGATGCAAAATGGGACATTTCCGTAACATATTCTCGGATATTTCCCTTGCCTTTATACTTCATGGAAATCAAGCTCTTCAGAATCGTGCTTGTTTCCGCCTTATCGCTTTTGGCAAAGCGCTTCTCAATTTCATCGAGATATTCCTTAGCTTTAGTGACTTTGTCGGACACTGCACCTCTAAAAGCCTTAGGTATGCCGCGTTTGATGATCATAAGACTCATGCGGTTAGAGCGATCCCACTTCTCATATACAGCCCTCTGTTCAGAGGAACTAGAATCCATAATAGCGGTAGGTTGCTCTGTCCTTCAAGATCTAGATCCATGCAGCCAAGGACAATAAGAATGTTCTCATTCCAATCCTTAAAATTTGTCCCATTAAGAATCGTCACTACACTTAGATTAGCATATATAGTAGCAATTTTTGCTGAAAAGATAACATAATAATAATAACATAAATAACATGCTCATCTCAAACAAATTAAAATAAATGGAAAATCTCATCTCAAGATACCTAGTGCAATATCAATATGAAATCTTTGGACAATAATATTATATGCAAGTGGTATTCTTGTTGCAATAATCAAATATTAACAATAATGTATGACAAACAAGAAACCTATATTTAGGTAGATTTAATATTTTCAAGGAAAATAACTAATAAAACCTTATAATTATTACATATTTATTATCACAAGCAAATGAATCACTTTGTCAAGTACAAATCTGCCTTTGGCTCGATCAAAACTCACATAAATATACTCATTTGCACTTTATTTAAAACCTTAATAATTCCTAATATCTCAAATAGAAAAAAGTAAATAACATCAGTCACTTTGGCGACATATAATTCAAATTTAATTTAATTTAAAATATTAGATATGAATAGATATATGATATTAAATCCAAAATTTTAATCAATTACGGTAAAGCAATTAAATTATTTTACTCAACATGAATAAACACAATGAATTTTAATAAATTTGAGGCAAAAAATCAGTGCAGTTATCAGAATAAAAAAATTAAAAAAGTCAAAACGGTTTCAACAAAAAACGTGTCCATTGATTTGCAATTCCCAAAAGTCACTTGTGGCACACCACCATACCAACTTTCAATAAAACACATATGACAAATTATTAAACCAACTTATAACAAAATTATTATTATTGTAAATAACAATCGTGCCCTTACTATCAAATGCATGTGGAAAAGCCGATTCAATCATTTGGAGGGGAAAAAAATTGTTTCCACTGATTATTCCCTTAGTAATTATGTATCGATCTACTTAATTTTGGAAATAAACAAATAAAATAATATTTGTATCACAAATCACCGCACAAACCATGAATCATGATAAAATTCTTAATGTAAAATATTGAGATCATGTAACTAAGAGAACGATACAGATTCATCAATATTTACTTCACCAAATAGATTGACCAATCAACATAATTTTGGAAAGGAAAGGAAAGGAAAAAAATTGTCTCCGATTCGAGAATCCATGATCGGATATTTCAGATTATAATCATACGCCGATTGGAGTGAAATCGAAACAATACAATCCATGAATTCTATTCAATTCTTAAGAAATCACAAACATAATAATTAGAATTATGGAAGCATACCAGAATTCATGATTTGTAGTCAGTGTTGGGTGATGATCTTCAATCTGTAGATTGCCAGAGAGTTTTGTTGATGTGATACAAAACTTGAAACGTTATTCCGCAGATTGGGAACATAACCATTGTTTTATAATTAAACAAGTTTTATTATTTGTAATTTGGCCTCTCAACAGACCAGAAATATTATATATGGTATCCACATAATAATATCATGATATTTAAGTCCTCAAGTCAATTCTTATTCTAAATTAGACCACATAAGATTACAACTTATTTAATTGATGACATACAAATATTTATAATTATATTTATGGCCCCGAAAATTCCAATGATAACCCTCAAACACTACTAGCGCACACAACCACATTTCTACCAACTCAAAAAAATACTACCTCCTTTCAAGCTCCTTCATTTCCACAAAGGGGTATAGGACGTGCCTGAGACTCTCGTGGTCGACAAAAGCCATGGTCGGACCCAAGGGGAGGCCCCAAGAGGTAAAAAAATTTGGCCCCTTCCAAATCATAAACTATATAAAAAGTAAAAATATGTTGAAAAAGATGATACAATATAGTAGTGATATGGTGACAATACGATATAGCTGAGAGCCAATGAATTTTAAATTTTTATCTTGAATTTTCATTCATTATATTTTGAATTTCATTTTTATTGATGAATCTTGATCTGTAACATTCGAAAAAAATCATTAAAAATGTTTCTAGAATGTTGTTTCAATGTCATGGTAATGGATAAAGCTTACTTATAACTTTGTTTTGGTTTGCGTATGACATCAACATCTCTGTCACGCCCCGAGACCGGGGTTGGTCGACACCGACGTTATTCAACAATCACATAATTTCTAAACAACAAGCCTCGTAGTACAGTATAAACCAAAACCATTTTATATCATAAATACCATAAAAATGGAATCGTCTTTACAACATTAACTCTGAAAAAGATAAAAATCTGCGGAAGCATTTACAATTTGAATTAAAACTCAAAAGAACATATTCTTAATTAAAATTCTTCATGCATCTACTATCAGCCCAAAAACTAGCGTCTGATTCTTCTTTCTCTATTTTTTCTTCTGATTTATCTAGGGATGATAGAGTAAGGGGTGAGTATTTTGAGAAATACTCAGCAAGTGGGGGTCGTTCGAGTACAACATAACAAAATGCATAAAAATTTCGAAACACACACCTTTCATAACATGACTCATACCACGTGCACATCATTAACCAGACATTGATATTCATCTACTTTTAATGGTTTACTGATATCAATCCCTAATTTTTACTCCTCTAATGGGGCGAGGCCGTATAGCGGTTATGTCCCCCACCGCGTAAGGGTACGTCATGGTTGGGATTCTCACCCATATCGAATTGAATTCTTACAGTGTCAAAACATTTACTCATGCCAAAAATCGTAACCAGAAAGGGGTAGAGGAAAAATTTGCACTCGACCGAATTTTAAAACATACGAAATGCATAACCGAAATTTACACATTTAAACAAGCCCACTTACCTTGATCCTTGGAGAAAATGTGAAAGTTCGAGAAACATAGAAGAATCATGCAACCGACACTTCGAAAAGGCAACCGCACATCGCCCGAAAAATCAGCGGTCTTGAAAAATTCTTTGCGCCTTATTGAACCGTTGGATCGGGCTCAAACTTTGACAGTACGTTACAAAATACGTTAAATAAATTATGAACGGTGGAGATCGGGATTAAAAGTCGTTTGGACCTGTTTATGGACAAAAAACCGTAGGTATACTGTTTCCCACCTAGAATCGGAGCAGTTTTCTTGCGAAGGCTATAAATGAAAAACTAACCGTCGGATTTAGCCGAAATTTGGATATGTTCTTCGAAACATATTGAAGCATATTCTGAACAGTGGAGATCGGATTCCGAATACCAGAACGAGAGAAATGAATTTCTGAACATAAAGAAAATTTTGATGACTCGTGCAAAATTTTTGGAGAGAAATTTCGAAAATTGGAAAGAAATTCCAAAATTGAGGTATAAAATTTGAATGGGAGGGTCCTCCTATTTATAGGGGTTGGCTGTTATCCTGATCGTGTTTTATTCTTGTGTTTGAAATTTGAATCAAACTTTAATTCTAGGATAATTATAATATCAAATCTTAGATCTTTATCTGGTATCAATATCATATCAAATTTTATATCTTTATCTGGTATCAGTATCATATCAAATCTTAGATCTTGGTTTATCCCAAAATTAGGCTTATCATAAAAATTCTTATCTCCTGAAAAAAACCGGGGTTTCACATCACTCCCACCTTATGAAAAGTTTCGTCCTCGAAACTTGGGTTGGCTTGATCTTTGAATAGATAAGAATATTCTTCTCGCATTCTTTATCTCGCGTGGCTTCCTTTCAGTATGATTAGAAAATCGTCTAAAATTTCTAAATCATATCTCAATGATTCTTGTCAGACATCTTAATAACTAAAGTGTTGACTTACTCATACTTTCAATTATAGTTGTAACATCATAATTTCTTATTATTACTTCTATTACTGTATCCAATGATATGACTTCTATTGAACCATAATTATTAGAATCATTGGTTCTATAAAAACCTATTGTAACCCAATAGTCGCATATCTCATTATCATAATTTGATAAACTATTTGTCTTATAAGAGAGGAAAACCCAAATAAAAATCTTTTGAATCCAAATGTAGCCCAATAATGTAACTCTAACTGAAATTCAAAAAATCAATATCAACTTTTTCATTGAACTTTTAATATAAAGACTAGCCTCATAATCAATCCAATATAAATCCCAAAAATCATTTCTTAAATTTTATATCAACCATGTAATGCAAACACTAGTTCCCAATTATTTTTATTGTTTCATATCCAAACTCTTGTAGTAATGTAAAATTCCCAAAGCTCAAACTATAACCCAATACGGTCAACCTTAAGTAAACCTCAAAAGTATTATATTAAATGATAAAAATCAAAATTCAAATTGATCATTTCAAATAAACTCTAATCTCAAATTTCTTTTCTTTTTCTCATATCAAATCTTAATTTCCCATCAAGACCATAAAACTGGTTTTTGCTTCACGATTTCTCAAAGCACGATTGCCCTCGTAGTGAGGCTAGAATCATCTTACCCATGTTTTTCCGACTTAAGGCGTCAGCTAGCTCATTCGTCTTTCCTGGAATGTAGCTTATCGTTACGTCAAAATAATTCAATCCATCGTCTCTTGCTCATGTTCAATTATTTCCGCGTGAACAAATACTTGAGGCTCTGATAGTCAGTGAAGATCTCACACTTGGCGTCGTAAAGGTAATTCCTCATATTCATTAATGCAAAAACTACTGCAGCTAACTCAAGGTCGCGAGTTGGGTAGTTTTGCTTATACAGTTCCAATTGCCTTGATGCAAAGGAAATCACTCTTCCTTCTTGCATGAGCACATATCTTAGACCTTTTTTTGATGGATCTCTGTAATTGAAAAAATCATTGCCTTCATCAGGCAACACTACCACCATTGTGGTTGCAAGTTTCATCTTTTAGGTTTCAAAACATTTCTCACACTCTTCGCTCCAATTGAATTTAGAGTTCTTTTGTGAGTTTTGTAAGATGTATTGCTATTGAAGGAGGACCTTGGACAAATCCCGATAATAGCTCGTCAATCCTAAAAAGCTCTGAATTTCTGTCATTGTCCTTGGTCTTGGTCAGCCTGTGATTGATTCTACTTGCTTAAAATTCGCAAATACTCATGCTTCACATATTATGTGACCTAAGAAAGTGACCTTCTGTAGCCGAAACTCATGTTTATTGAACTGGAATACAATTCTCTCTCCATTAGCCTATGGAGAGTGAGACGAAAATGTTCTTTGTGGTCTTCTTCACTTGGTGAGTAAATAAGGATCTCCTAGGTGAACACCGCTAAAACTTTTTTGTCAATGAACGACTTTAACACCATGTTCATTAGATCCATAAAGGCTGCCGACACGTTCGTCAAGCCAAAATGCATTACTGTGAACTCATAATGCATGTACCTTTTTCGGAAGGCTGTTTTGAGAATATCTTCAGCCCTGGCCTTCCATTGGTAGTAGCATCTTCTCAGGTCGATCTTGGAAAAGTTGTAACTTCTTTAAGTTGATCGAAAAGAATCGTCTATTATTGGAAGAAGATATTTATTCTCGATTGTGATCTTATTGAGTTCTCTATAATCTATACACAATCTCATACTTCTGTTTCCTTATTCACAAACAGTACTGGAGTTCCTTATGGAGACGTACTCGGTTGAAATTGCTTATTGTCTAGCAATTCTTGGAGTTGTTCTTTTGGCTCTTGGAGTTCAGTTGGCGTCATTCGGTATGATGTTATTGAAATTGGTGCAGCACTGAGAACCACATTGATTTGAACTCAACCTCGTGGTCCGAGAATATCCTGAGAATTCTTCCAAAAAAATGTTCGGGAATTCTCGCATTATTAGGGCATCTTCCAGCTTGAGCTCAATTTCTTCCTGCACTTCGTTCATCATTGCTAGGTAAACTTCTTTGCCTGATTTTATGGCTTTCCAAGTTTGGGAAGCAGAAAGAATGTATTTCTGTCTCTTGGAATTGCCATGATACCTTATTTCTTCTTGGTTCGCGGTTCAGAGTTTGAAATTCTTACTCCGACAATATGCTATTGCACTGCTCTTAGATAACCAATCCATCCATCCATATGATGACGTCGAAATATACCAAAATGCTTTGAATCAAGTCGGCACTGAATATATGCGAATAGATGATGATTTTATTCTATCTTGAAATTATCACGATTACTATCTCAAAACATAAAACTCATATAAAATCTTGGAACTTGACTCAAAATCAATCTATAGCCTATTGATTTAAATCCCAAAAATTTATAATTCTATCGTCATAAAATAAAATCTTATTCAACCTTGTACAAATAAAATTAATCTTCAATTAATTCTTTTGTTAAATCTTACATGCATTAAACATTACTTTCCTCAAGACCATGAGCTCTAACACAAACTATTTTTATTGAATGTCTTTTTCCTTGAATCATTCTTAGTACCGTAACAAAATTCAAAACTTATTACGTTGTATTTTCCTCAATATCAAACAATATTTCGTAACTTATTTTATTCACATAAGGTCGTAATCTACTAGTTATCCCAAAATAATATAAATTTCTTAGCCTTAAGATATTGATTCTCACACTCATTTAAACAAGATAACCCAAAATCATACATATTTAATGTTAACGCTTAGCATTCTTAAGAACCCAAATTAATGTTCACACATTTAATTATTGCCAAAAATCAACTTCTATATTGTAATATCCAAAACTTATTATAACTCTTATCTCAGATTTTCACATACTAGTTTTTTTTTTCCATAAATAATTTATTGTCTCCAAATCAAATATTTCGTCTTAAGTCAGAAGTTTGAGTCAACTTGTAGATATAATGTCAACAATATAGGCCAATACTAATTGTTTCCTTAAAAAAATTTCATAAAAATGTGATAAGTACTACAAGAAACGTGTTGAACCAGATTTTTTGATATATTTTCCAAAAAAAGAAAGTCTAGAGATAAACATATGGATTGAATACGTCGAGAGGGTTCCAGAACAGTCGACATAATCGAATTTGGAATCTTCTTCAGAAAGTTATAGGATATACGAAACTTTTCTAAAATGAAAATACGCGATTTCGGAGGCCTAAACGAAAGAATTTTTGTTTTTCGGACCATGCCTTTCAACTTCGTTATGAATATTACTCGTTGGGTCGTTCTGAAGGAGACTAGATCGGCTCTTTGCAAAAATCTGGCCGATTTTTATTTTTTTCTTTTGGTAAAATTTTCTCCAACTGGATTATGAACCTGGCGGCTCTGATACCACTTAAATGTCACGCCCCGAGACCTGGGGTTAGTCGACACCGGCGTTATTCAACAATCACATAATTGCTAAACAACAAGCCTCGTAGTACAATATAAACCAAAACCAGTTTATATCATAAATACCATAAAAATGGAATCGTCTTTACAAAAGTAACTCTGAAAGAGATAAAAATCTGCGGAAGCGTTTACAACTTGAATTAAACTCACAAGAACATATTCTTAATTAAAATTCTTCATGCGTCTACTATCAGCCCAAAAACTAGCGTCTGATTCTTCTTTCTCTATTTCTTCTTCTGATTTATCTGGGGAGGGTAGAGTAAGGGGTGAGTATTTTGAGAAATACTCAGCAAGTGGGAGTCGTTCGAGCACAACATAACAAAATGCATAAAAATTTCGAAACACACACCTTTCATAACATGACTCATATCACGTGCATATCATTAACCAGACACTGAGATTCATCTAATTTCAATGGTTTACTGATATCAGTCCCTAATTTTTACTACTCTAAGGGGGCGAGGCCGTATAGCGGTTATGTCCCCCACCGCGTAAGGGTACGTCATGGTTGAGATTCTCACCCATATCGAGTTGAATTCTCACAGTGTCAAAACATTTACTCATGCCAAAAATCGTAACCAGAAAGGGGTAGAGGAAGAATTTGCACTCGACCGAATTTTAAAACACACGAAATGCATAACCGAAATTTACACATTTAAAACAAGCCCACTTACCTTGATCCTTGGAGAAAATGTGAAAATTCGAGAAACATAGAAGAATCATGCAACCGACACTTCGAAAAAGCAACCGCACATCGCCCGGAAAATCAGCTGTCTTGAAAAATTCTTTGCGCCTTATTGAACAGTTGGATCGGGCTCAAACTTTGACAGTACGTTACCAAGTACGTTAATTAAATTATGAACGGTGGATATCGGGATTGGAAGTCGTTTGGACCTGCTTATGGACAAAAAACCGTAGGTATACTGTTTCCCGCCAAGAATCGGAGCAGTTTTCTTGCGAAGGCTATAAATGAAAAACTAACCGTCGGATTCAGCCGAAATTTGAATATGTTCTTCGATACATATTGAATCATATTGTGAACAGTGAAGATCGGATTCCGAAATCCCGAGCGAGAGAAACAAATTTCTGAACATAAAGAGAATTTTGATGACTCGTGCAGAATTTTCGAAGAGAAATTTCGAAAATTGGAGAGAAATTCCAAAATTGAGGTGTAAAATTTGAATGGGAGGGTCCTCCTATTATAGGGGTTGGCTGCTATCCTGATCGTAGTTTTATCCTTGTGTTTGAAATTTGAATCAAACTTTAAATCTAGGATAATTATAATATCAAATCTTAGATCTTTATCTGGTATCAATATCGTATCAAATCTTATATCTTTATCTAGTATCAGTATCATATCAAATCTTAGATCTTGGTTTATCCCAAAATTAGGCTTATCATAAAAATTCTCATCTCCTGAAAAAAATCGGGGTTTCACAATCTCCATCTATTATTATTTGATAAATTGCTCATGATAAATTATTTATGAAATTGTCACTTCAAGTATTTAAAAAAAGAGTATGATTCATTAGTTTCTTTTATGCTCCAAGTAAAAATTTTGTAAAAGAAATTTATACAATATTTTTTCTGTCAAATAACACGATTTATAATGATTAATTTTATTTTTATTTTAAATATTTTTGTTTTTAAAAAACTGAAAAATATAGTACTTTATCATTTAAAATGGACCATTATTTCAAATTAGTCTAAAACTCAAGAAAAGTCAGGTACGACAACCTTGGCAAAAGCAAAACAACAACAATAGGCTTTATGCCAAATATGTGGTGTCTCAGGTCATGTTGCTGATATATGTTAGTTACTATCGTCATGACAAGGAGTTCGTTCCCTGAGAGTGTCCTCACACGGGAAGATCTCAATATCCACAGGGTAATACTCGATCAAATCCGTCTTATTCTATTGCTGCCTTAATAGCCACCAAATCTAGAACACCGAGTGAAGAATGGTGGTTCCGAGATTCAGGGGTCACTCACCATCTAAACAATGATTTAGCCAATATTTCCCTTGGAACCTGAGTATTCTGGAAATAGCAAGGTTCACATGGGCAATGGAGAAGGTTTTTCCATCTCTGATGTTGGAAATCATATTTTTAATTCATCTTTGTCACCACACACTTTTTTGTTGCACAAGAATATGCTCAATGCGAGTAAATTTGCTTTATAAAACTATTTTTAGTTTGAGTTTCACCCCGATTTTTGTTTTGTCAATGAGCTAACAACGCGATTAGTTCTACTTCGAGGGAGTTTGCATGGTCTTTATAGGTTTAGTCTCGGCAAGCCCACTTCCTTCTCTCATCCTTGGTCACTCTGTCTCAGTTCGACTCTTGCATCCGATGCTTCTACACCTATTGTTGTTCAGCCTCAAAAAAAATTCAAGTATCTTCACACATCTTAGATTGGTAGCACCTTATATTGGGTCATCCTACTTTTCCTATTATCAAGAAAATTTTGATTAGTTGTAATGTTCCATTTCCAAAAAATGAAAGTTTAAGTTTTGTTCGGCTGGTGAGCTTGGAAATAGTCATCAACTCCCATTTCCCACCTCTTATTCTACTTTTTTTGCTCCTTTTGATTTAGTATGGTGTTTTGGGTTAAGGTTGCTAAAACTATTTCCAGAAATGGTTATAGATATTACATCAGTTTTATTGATACTTATTCACGATATACGTTGATTTATTTCCTGAAATTGAAATCTGTAGTGCCTCAAATATTTTTCCAATTTAAGAAACTTATTGAAGTTCAATTCACTAAGAAATCAAAGTTCTACAATCTAAAATCTAGATCAAACAATATATGCATATGATGTTCTTATGTAGACTTCGATTATGTTATATGTTTTTCAAACAATATAAACACCTACAATATATTTTCGACGATCCTAATATAGATCTCTTCTCTCGAGTAATAGATCTCAATTATAAAATCATTCCGTTCATGGTCAATCAATTCCGATAACGTTTCAGCAAGAATATGTTGAAGCCCACAAGCCGGTCGAAT
Organism: Primulina tabacum; assembly: GCF_025594145.1. Lineage (NCBI taxonomy): Eukaryota > Viridiplantae > Streptophyta > Magnoliopsida > Lamiales > Gesneriaceae > Primulina > Primulina tabacum. The sequence continues at coordinate 44,343,316 of NC_134553.1, read as the reverse complement.
GCACTAAGATCGAAGAATCAAGCCCATCAGAAGTTTATTCACATAGTAACAGAAAGAATATCGTGTTTGTTAATTTGTTATGGTTTGTTACAAGAACAAGACATGTGTCACATTATTTTTAGATAGACTAAATATAAATATGTGTATTTTGGATTTGTATCGATCAGATAACGAAATACAATCCTTTTATATATGCAAAGTTTCTTCAAATTTGGAAATATAGAAGGCACTAGTAATTCAAACGACCAAGATAGTTTTGTTGTTGTCGTTGCTGATGCTGTAATTCAAATTGATGGCACTAGTAATTCAAATTTGCTATTCTTGGTCTCAAGTGCGATATCTTCAAATTTGAAAATATTGATGAGTGGTTGTACGTCATAAATAGTTTTGTTGTTGTTCAATGTTCCAATTTCAAGTTGCAGACATGACTAACATAGAGTTTCTGTTGGACTAGTTTAATTAAATTTAGTGTTTGAATAAAAACTATGTCTCATGAATGTGGGAATGTCTTTTGGCTCTCCACATTCTTGAGTTAATTGAAGAGTTTTGGCTCTTCATATTCTTGAGTTAATGGGAAGATTAATTGAGTTAATTAATCTTGCATGACTCTTGGTATGCATTTTGGGGGCTTATAAATAGTGTGTTCATTTCCTCATTTCTTGTATATGAAAATCTTTTTTCTTTCAAGTATTCTCTTGCATTTCATATTGTTAGCTTTTCATTTGGCCTCCGTTAAATCTCGGTGATAAAGTAAAGGTACGTCTTCAGTTCGTCGTAGTAGTGTCTCGTGCTAAGTCACTGCTGGTTGTTCCGTTGTATCCTGGAAAACAGACGTCCGCTGAAACCTCGAAGCACAAATCGGAGAGGGCGAATCTGTTTTAAGGAAACTGTACACGCTACAGGCCTCGGTTTGGTTTTGCTTTCTTTTACACAATAGTGATACTGTAAACATCACGCTTGTCTTGGTTATTGCTTTATCTCTACAAGTTCGTTTCTACGCTACTGTTTTTAGCAATCTTTCTAACAAACTTAAAACAGATTACTCATTATGTGATTTGTTTCAGATATGACTACTGAAACCAGCGTGCAAAGGGAAACTGGTTATGTTGTCCCTCCTGTGGCTCAAGTTGTTCCTCATGTTACCCCACGTGCTGCTGCGGTTGCTGTCCCAGCCAGTCACAGTGAAAAGCCTGAAAAGTTCAATGGTGTGGACTTCAAAATGTGGCAGCAGAAGATGTTGTTCTACTTGACAATGCTGAATCTGGCGAGATTCCTGTCTGAGGATGCTCCTAAACTCGAGGAGGGTGAGGGAGATGAGGAATCTGTCAGTTCTGTGGAGGCATGGAATCATTCTGATTTCTTATGCCGAAACTATGTACTAAACGGATTGGTCGATTCGCTCTACGTGTTTTGCGAAAAGAAAACGGCTTAAGAGCTGTGGGAATCCCTTGACAGAAAGTACAAAATCGAAGATACCGGGGCCAAGAAGTTTCTTGTTGGCCGCTTTCTGGACTTTAGATGGTGGATTCAAAGCCGGTTATCAGCCAAGTTCAAGACTCCAAGTGATTCTTCACGAGATTCAGGTGAGGGGATGACTTTGAGCGAATCATTCCAAGTGGCTGCTATTGTTGAAAAGTTATCACCAGCTTGGAAGGATTTCAAAAATTATTTGAAACACAAGCGCAAGGAGATGAATGTTGAAGAACTCATTGTTCGACTTCGCATCGAGGAAGACAACAAGAGTTCGGAAAGACGATTGTTTTCTCCTGTTGCCCCTAAGGCAAATGTAGCCGAGCATGGTCAAAGCTCGAAAAAGAAAAATTTCTTCTCCTCCAACAAAAGGTTGAACATGGGACCCAAGGGAGGCATTTCGAAGAAAAAGTTCTCCAGAAAATGCTACAACTGTGATGGAATGGGTCACAAGGCATCTGAATGTAAGAAACCGAAGAGAAACCGAGAGGTAAATGTGGTAGAGAACATTTCTCAGGAGGTTTCTAACATGAATCTATGTGCTGTAATATCATAAGTCAATCTGGTGGATTATAACCCAATGGAGTGGTGGATCGACACTGGTGCCACTCGCCATGTTTGCTCCGACAAGGAGATGTTTGCTACTCTTGAGGAATCTATGAATGGGGAAAAGCTATTCATGGGAAATTCCGCCACTTCCGAGATCAAGGGTCAAGGAAAAGTTGTCCTAAAGATGACATCTGGAAAAGAACTGACTTTGAACAATGTGCTGTATGTGCCTGACATCCGCAAGAACTTGGTGTCAGGGTCGCTTCTTAACAAGCATGGTTTCCGCATCATATTCGAGTCAGATAAGGTGCTTTTGTCGAAAATTGGAATGTTTGTTGGCAAAGGTTATGTTTGTAATGGATTATTCAAACTCAACGTTATGGCTGTTAAGCCCGTGATGAATAAAGTTAATACTTTTGCTTACTTGCTTGAGTTTTCTTGTTTATGGCATGGTAGACTTGGACACGTTAATTACGATATAATTCGTAGACTATAACATGAAAATCATTCCTGCATTCCAAATTGATAAACAACACAAATGTGAAACTTGTGTTGAGGCAAAACTTACGAGATCATCTTTCCGAACTATTGAAAGAAATAGTGAACCACTTGATCTAATTCACAGTGATATATGTGATCTAAAAAGTGTGAAAACTCGTGGTGGAAATAAATACTCCATCACTTTTGTTGACGATAGCACAAATTTTGTTATGTTTATCTCCTTAAAAGTAAGGATGAAGCTATTGATAAATTTGTCCAATATAAGAGTGAAGTTGAAAATCAACTTAGCAAAAAAATTAAGGTGCTAAGAAGTGATCGTGGAGGTGAATATGAATCACCATTTGCTGAGTTTTGTGATCAACACGGTATCAAACATGAAAGAACTACACCTTATTCTCCTCAGCAAAATGGCATTGCAGAGATAAAGAATCGCACATTGAAAGAAATGATGAATGTGTTGCTATTAAGTTCTGGTTTACCTCAGAACATATGGTGGGAAGCTGTTCTAACAGCAAATTACCTTTTAAATAAGATGCCCCGAAAGAAGCAAGATAAAAGTCCATATGAGTTATGGAAAGGTAGAAGCCCTTCCTACCAATACTTGCGAGTGTAGGGGTGTCTTGCTAAGGTAGCAGTACCCACTCCAAAGAAAGTAAAGATAGGACCCAAAACTGTTGATTGCATCTTTATTGGATATGCTCAAAACAGTACCGCGTATCGTTTTCTTGTACATGAATCTCAAATACTTGATATTCACAAGAATACGATAATGGAATCAAGAAATGTTTCATTCTTTGAACACATGTTTCCATGCAAATATAAGGAAGAACCAAGTTCATCCAAAAGATTATATGAGACAATTGATAAAGAACAAGAGCTTGATCAAGATATTAAACCTAGACGTAGTAAGAGAGCTAGGACTGAGAAATCATTTGGTTCGGATTTCATCACTTTCATGATGGAAAGTGAACCTCAAAGTTTCAAGGAAGCAATGAGTTCATCTGAGGGACCTCTATGGAAAGAGGCTATCAATTCGGAATCCATTTTACAAAACTATACGTGGGAATTAGTAAATCTTCCTCCGGGAAGCAAAACACTAGGCTGTAAATGGGTTTTCAAAAAGAAAATGAAGTCAGATGGAACCATAGATAATTATAAAGCCAGATTGGTAATTAAAGGTTACCATCAACGTGAAGGGCTTGATTACTTTGACACATATTCTCCTGTATAGAGAATAACCTCTATTCGTGTGATACTTGCGATTGCCGCCTTGCGGAATCTTGAAGTACACCAAATGGACGTAAAGACAGCTTTTCTAAATGGAGATTTAGAAGAGGAAATTTACATGAAACAACCTGAGGAATTTTCTGCGACTGGGCAAGGAAATAAGGTTTGTAAACTGGTGAAGTCTTTGTATAGCTTAAAACAAGCACCAAAGCAATGCGACAAGAAATTTGATAAAGCCATGATGGAAAGTGGATTTAAATTCAGTGAATGTGACAAATGTGTATACATAAAAAACATTGGAAATGGATATGTCATTTTATGTCTTTACGTAGATGACATACTTATCATTGGTATTAATGATAAAATGATCAAATCCACCAAGAAGTTATTGAACTCAAGATTTGACATAAAAGATTTGGTCTTAGCCGATGTAATCCTTGGAATTAAAATTCATAAAACATCAGAAGGGCTAGTTCTAAGTCAGTCACATTATGTTGACAAAATACTTGAGAAATTCAATAATGATGACTCTGCATTGGCTAGAACCCCGATTGATATCAGTCAGCATCTATGAAAGAATCGAGGTGAGAGTATGTCTCAATTAGAATACTCTCGAGTCATTGGAAGTCTGATGTACTTAATGAGTTGTACAAGACCAGACATAGCCTATGCAGTGAGCAAATTGAGTAGATTCACGAGTAATCCAGGAGTTGAACACTGGAAAGCAATTATCAGATTGCTAAGATACTTAAGGTACACTCGTGATCATGGGCTGCACTATATCAGATATCCTGCTGTTATTGAAGGATACAGCGATGCAAATTGGATATCTGATATGAAAGACTCAAAATCTACAAGTGGATTTGTATTCACTTTAGGAGGTGCAGAAATTTCGTGAAAATCTTCTAAACAAACTGTAATAGCCAGATCCACGATGGAATATGAGTTTATAGCTCTTGATAAGTGTGCTGAAGAGGCTGAATGGCTGCGTCACTTCTTAGAAGATGTTCCAGGATGGGAAAAACCAGTGCCGGCTATATGCATACATTGTGTTAGCCAATCTGCAATTGGAAGGGCACAAAATAAAATGTATAATGGTAAGTCTAGGCATATACGTCGTAGACACAATACCATTAGACAACTACTCACAATTGGAGTTATCTCTGTTGACTATGTAAAGTCAAAGGATAATATAGCGGATCCGCTAATCAAATGATTAAACAGAGAGTTAGTTGTGAAAATCTCAAGGGGAATGGGGCTCAAGCCTATAGAATAAATTGGTGTGAAGGAAAACTCAACCTACGCTGACTAGAGATCCCAAGAACTAGGTTCAATGGGTCAACCTAATCGCACTGATTTGGTATATCACTGTGGGGGTTATCCTTAGCCCATTCCTACTATGAAACAGTGAATGTTGAGGATAAGCTTACGGCTTTTAATGATTCTGATAAGAAGCAATATAGAATCACCTATGTGAGAGAGAAGTGGGGCCGCTTCAACGAAATTGCATGGCTCAATTCTAGACCCTCTCGTAGAACCAGGCATGTGTTCATGGCCAAAACGAACACAATCATGAGAACTGAATAGTATCAGGGAGAGTCTTGTGTGAAGTATATCTTAATTTACATAAACGGCAGAACAGTTCAAGGACATCATGTCTATTGGTCCAGCTAGTAAAGCAAATATATTTCATAAGGGAAGATTCAAAGGATAACACCTACCTATCCTATGCAGGATTCAACTGTAGAACTTTGTCATCTAGATTTGTATCAATTTTCATTCATGTGGGGGATTGTTGGACATTTTAATTAAATTTAGTGTTTGAATAAAAATTATGTCTCATGAATGTGGGAGTGTCTTTTGGCTCTCCACATTCTTGAGTAAATTGAAGAGTTTTGGCTCTTCATATTCTTGAGTTAATGGGAAGATTAATTGAGTTAATTAATCTTGCATGACTCTTGATATGCATTTTGAGGGCTTATAAATATTGTGTTCATTTTCTCATTTCTTGTATATGAAAATCTTGTTTCTTTCAAGTATTCTCTTGCATTTCATATTGTTAGCTTTTCATTTGGCCTCCGTTAAATCTCGGTGATAAAGTAAAGGTAAGTTTTCAGTTCGCCGTAGTAGTGTCTCGTGCTAAGTCACTGCTGGTTATTCCGTTGTATCTTGGGAAACAAACGTCCGCTGAAATCTCGAAGCACATACCGGAGAGGGCGAATCTGTTTTAAGGAAACTGTACACGCTACCGGTCTCGGTTTGGTTTTGCTTTCTTTTACACAATAGTCATACTGTAAACATCACGCTTGTTTTGGTTATTGCTTTATCTCTACAAGTTCGTTTCTACGCTACTAGTTTTTAGTAATCTTTCTAACAGTTTCTTGAGATAGGTTAGGGTGGCCATCCAATTTGGTAAGTGATCGCTTTTAAAACTAAACACCTCGCAAATAATATAAAACTAAACGCTCAAATATTATAAGATGAGATAAAAGAACCGAGAATGAGATACTGATGATCAATCGGTGCATCTATTTGTAGCTGAGCTCTTTAATCCAACATCCTCATCGATGTATAATAACAAAAAATAATATATTTCTTACTCTTTAAGTCTGCTACCTTGGCCTCTACCATGTGATCGTATGCATCATCCAAATGATAGAGATCCTCTGATTCGGTTCAGGTCCTTCAAACGTCCCAACTTATTCTTAGATCTTCTATTATAACTGAAAAAATCGAATTCTCGAAGATTAATGTCCGAGAAAATCTCTCTTTGCTTCTCGAACAGTTTTTTCAACGATAAAACATTCACTTTTTTGTCAAGAATTGGGCTAAATCATGTACAATATCATGCATTTTACATCGTACAATATTATATGGACATATAGATGTGGGAAAAAAATACCGAATTTTCGATATACCGAGATTACCATATCGAATTTTCGGCATACTGAAGATTTCAGTACTGTAACGGCATGAAATTTAAAAATTTCGGTATATATCGAATTACCGAAAAATATATAAAAATTTAAAATATATAATATTTTTAAAAAATAAATTTATAAAATTTTAAAAATGTAAGATTTTTTTCGGTATAAAACGTTATATACCGATATTGTACAGAAATCTCGGTATATCGTCCAATTTCAATATAATCGGTATTTTAGTTATACATATCGAAGTTTTTAGGTGTCATCCTCTGTCCAATCATCATCCAAGACTAGAGGAAAGCTTTTTCCTGAAATCGAATCCTCCATACGTTGTAGGAGTGCTTGAAACTGAGAAAGATTTGGAGAAGTCCCATTTGGTTGAAGACACTCCCCCATCTCAACTCTTCGGAATTTGGGGAGAGATTGGGACACATATCCCAGTTCTTGAAATAAGTCACAGTAGTTAATGATCAATATGTTAAATATTTCAAGACGCTCTGCAATAATTATTATTCAAATCTGTTTAATTGTTTGGATGAATTTATGTTTTGTTAGTTTACGTAAATGTGTTGGTAATTATAATGAACAAATTCATTCTTCAAATTTCTCGTCAAATCAAATATCTTCCTCGAAATCAAATCATATCATTCAAGTGCAACCTAAAATGCTCGAAAGCTCGAGAGGCATGTGCAATATGGATCTAGCACTATGTAACAAATAGATCAAATTCTGTGTGACTCAATGTGATATGGTTTTTCTAACATAAGTAACTAAATAATGTAAATTTTTCTTGCCTCATGTATTTTGAGAAAGAAAATTATAGATTTGGCTACCAATTATTTTAGGCAAAAACTTGTGTGAGACGGTCTCACGTGTCGTATTTTGCGAGATGGATCTCTTATTTGGGTCATCCATGAAAAAATATTACTTTTTATGCTAAGAGTATTACTTGTTATTGTGAATATCGGTAGAGTTGACTCGTCTCATAGATAAAGATTCGTGAGACCGTCTCACAAGAGACATACTCGTTATTTTATATGAGATTGAACCTAAATTCAAGAATTAAATTCGTTTTAAATGGGATTTGTAATTTCAATTATAGTGCAAAAAAAATGTTATATGTTAAGAATTTGAGAGTAGCAATCAAAATTCGTGATTTTAGAAAAATTATGAATAAATTTTCTTTAGAAAAATTATGAATAAATTTTGAAATTAATTTAATTTATAAAATTTCAGTTGCTTTCTGCTTATTTTGCTTGAGAACTAGTTGTAGTTTAGACTATGCCTGGTTGAATCCCAAATTATACAAAATCAATCATATTAAAAATGAAATTTAATCTTGGAAAATTAATAGATTTAGTGTGTTGATATTCTTGAAAATCTTCGAAATAAGACATGAAAACAAAAACCCTTTAGAATTAGTTAATTAACTAGCCATGTAATCAAAATATCTGATTATATATAAATTAAATATGTTTTTTCTATATAACTCGCCTATTTTTTAATAATTTACTAATCAAAAATTTGGATCGTACGTAGAAGCAATTCTAGAACACAAAAACTTGACTGTCTCACGGATCAATTTCGTGGGTCGAATCTCTTATTTGAGTCATCCATTAAAAAATATTACTTTTTATGTTAAGAGTATTACTTTTTATTGTGAATATCGATAGGGTTAACCCGTCTCACAGATAAAGATTCGTGAGACCGTCTCACAAGAGACTTACTCATTCTAGAAAATCTATTTCTTTTTATCAAAATCTTATCTGAATTTCTCTTCTCTATCACAAGGAATAATATTTTGCAACTTGTACAAATAATTCTCTATACCTCAGTAACCTTGTGAATCACTTAAATCCGTACACCAGAAATCTCCCTGACTCCATTCTTCTACGTACCCAAGTTGACATTCTCTTCACAATTAGTTTCAAGAATCTTATTTCTTTCTACGTAAGATACAATTTTCCGATCAGTCGTTATCGATTCATAAACCACGTTTATTCGCCATTTTCGATTACGCGGTGAGAACATGCATGACAATTAATCATAAATATAAAAGAATTAATTTTTAGGAAATGTTCAAATCAATTACTCTCATCAAAACTTCAAGATTCACTATTAATATTGTCATTCTAGAAATCGGCTTTTGGGATAGTTTAGGGCCGGTTATGTAATGTGACCTTACGTAGAGCACAATTTTTTGGCTTCAGCTATGTTATTATTCCCTATCATTTTATGGGATATGGACTGTGCGATTCCATGCAGGGATATATATGTGCATGTGATTAAAAGGCGCATGTGATTAAAAGGTCAATATTCGCGTCACGCGCGATCGAATATTGATCGGAATATAATTCGTATAAATTATCATGTCGTAAAAATTTTCTTTTAATATACTTTAAAATTAAGAGTTTAAAAAATACAAAACTATGATGAAGACTCCAGAGACTTCATTTTTTGCAAGATGATCTCAACCATGGGAAATGGAATAATGCATACATGACAAGAATAATTCAACAGTGGGGTGAAATTTTCTTACTCTTTTTTTTTTTTTTTTGTATTCTGATTGTTTTGTAGAGTACAAGTATCATTCTTTGTCTTGATTTATTACTTAATGTTTTCATGATCAATTGGTTACTTAAAATGTAGGACCGAGCGTTTGCCGTTTTACCAAAAGCTATAGCTGGTGGTAATACTGCAACTCAAATCTTTTAAACTTCACAGCAGCTCAAACATCACGGTTTGGTCACTCTACCAAGCAGGACAATTATTGCTCCCAACATTCTCTCTCTCAGTAATTGCACTCCTTGCAATCAATGAAAATCGAACCTGTTATCTTAGCTCTGCTACCAATTGTAGGACCAAACGCTTTACCAAAAAGTAGTTGGTGGTAATAGTGCAACTCAAATCTTTTAAACCGCACAACAGCTCGAGCACTACGATTCGATCCCTTTACCAAATAAGGAAATTTATGTAGGTCTCTTATGAGACATTCTCATGAATTTATATTCGTGAGACGGACCGACTCGATCCATATTTGTGAGACCATATCATAGAAATTTTTGCGAAAGTATATTATGATGAATTACATTTTGTAAATGATATATTGAAACTTGATATCATCACAAAATTATATCCTTCTATTGGATAAATTTAACTCCATTCTCCAGCTCACTAGATGCCTTTTGGAAAGTTACATTAGAAAGCTAAATGAACCCATTAATATTTCAAAATTAATTCTAACATCAAACTTTCCAAATAAGTACACTTCATAATTTTGTAACAAGCAATATTATATTATTACCCGTACGTGTTCGTAACAATTAAATAACAATCGAATGAGATCACGTAAGATTAATTTCTCTGAAATTTCTCAAACACAATGAGTTGGTATGACCAAGATTTCAAAATGAGGTGGGAAATCTTTTGGTAATAATAGTTGTCTGTTTGAGAAACGATCGAGACGTGATGATATTCTGATTGTTATATGATTTAAAATATTTTTGTATGATACTTCGCTCGGTCGATTATTTAACTTGGTTATGGTTTAAACTTTCCAATCACATTTAGAATAAAGCTGATGGTATGTAGACAATATAAAATGCAGAACATTGTTTAGAATTGACCATTCTTAAAAGATATCAAATCAAATATTCCCATTATTTACATATATTTGATCAATATCTTTATTGTTCAAGGGAATATATAATAACAAAAAATGAATAAAATTTGGGAATATTATTATCCATATTAATAATGTTGATTGATCGTCAAATCTTTATGCCGTGAGAGGAGAAAAGCCAACCGTACCAAGGACATATGTCCATCTCCTCCGTATATATGCAGAGATTCGTTATCGTGCAATGCCCTTTTTTTCCTATCGTATTGCACTTGCACATCAAGAAAATGATGAAAAAAATTTATTGTTTTTGAAAAATATTGTAAAAATTAATATTCCGAAGAGACTAGTGAGTTCGAGAAAAAACAAGACCGTTTGGATCGAAGTATGTAAATCAAGTTTTCGTTTCACATGCACCCAAAATTGGTATTATTTGAAATGCAAATGAAATCAAATCACTCTATATAAATTAAGGCTATCAATTTTCTCCGAACTCACGAGATAATCCGATACCCGACCCAAATGATATATTAATTTAGTCAGATATTCGGGTCAAGTATGAGTACGATTCTTTAAGACCAACTTCCATCATCGAACCTAAAAATCCATATGTTCCATTACCTATTTATTTAATCAGGTAAAAAAAAATCCATATATAAATGATTTTCGGCTATGAAGTTATTTTTAATATGCTTTTATTGAATGATATTATTTGGATGGAATGAAAAAAATTATTAATAAAGAATTAATGTTATTTTGTACGATAATGTTGTTATGATAAATTATTTTTTATATTTTGTTATTTCTTTTATAATGTTTAATTTGCTAATTTTATATTTAATTTTTTTCTTTGTTATTTCAGCAATTTAGTAATTATCTATAGATTATTCAAAATAATTCAAATTTGAGAAAATTAAATTATAGTTGGTAATATGATATTTGGGAAGGGTGTGAATAATTCAATCATCTGAAGGGTCTCTGGATGTGATAAATTCAATACTTGATGGGGATGTAGATTAATGTTGAGAGGATTTTTTTTAACATAAGAGTAAAAAAAATACTAGTGTATCAGATTTAGGTCTTGTGTGCAGATGTTGTAACACATATTCAAAACATGCAGTGGAATATATTAATTAAACACACCAACATATTTAATTAATAAAATAAGACAGGATAAATCATGCACGAGTATATATATTTGTGTGGTGCATCAGGACAAAATGATTCACTGGAAAACTTATCAGTTTACAAAAATCAATACTAGTGAACAAATAAAAACCAACTTCCTTAACAAATGAGGAAAAAAAATGCATCCAAACTTAGATATCAAACCGTATAACCAAAACAATGGATGCATCAAACATGAAGTCGAAATTCTAAAATAAACGACACACTTATCAAAACAATGATTATTTGTTCTCATTAAACTTTTTCAAAACTTAACGGCAACACTTCAATACGCCTTGGCTTGAGCCCTTTATTAATTCACCGACGTAATTCCTTACTCTTCCTGCGGTGTTTCACTTCTCTCCTTCAACTCTGAAACCACTTGCGAGCAGCAGCAATGATCTCATGTTTATAGACTTGTTATGCCCTAGAGTTTATTCTTTATATAGAGTCCTAAACAATATTATCAAACAAGGAAAATATCAATATTATAGAAATCTTATTAGTCTATAAAGACAAAACTCAATATGTTAATATCACAATATTATCAATAAAGAAAAATTGCCTAAGAAATAAAATATTCATTTCAATCTCCCCATTTTTCTTTTCTGGACAAAACATCCAAAATTTGTATTATCTTTCTGATATGCACACTATCTTCGCCTGTATAATAACACCCCCTGAGTTAGATAGTTATCTCCACCTGAGTTCAAACATGTTGTTGCAATGTTGTGAAATAGGTGTTGTAATAGGGGTGTCAATCGGATGGGTTGGGTTGGGTCGGGTTTCGGGTCAACCCGCGAAATTTTTTTTATTTTTTTTCAACCCGAACTCAATCCGAACCCGAAGCAACTCGAAAACCCCCAACCCGAACACGAACCCGTATAACCCGACTCAACCCGTCTAACCCGCCTAACCCGAATTTTATTTATTTTTTTTAATTTTTTTTAAAAAAAATTAATGAAAAAAATTCAAAAAAAAAAAAATAATAATAACATTTTAATTTATACACATAATAACAAAATTTCCAATTTAAATTTGAAAGTTTAATCGTAGAAAATTAAAAATATATTTACTGATTCAAATAAAAAATTGTTAAAAAAATAAAAATATGCAAAATAAATGTTAAATAATGAAAATTTATCATATAAATATACAATAAATTTTGTTCAAGTATACAATATATAAAAATATAAGTAATATTTTCAAAAAAAAAGTTCGCGGGTCAACCCGCGACCCAACCCGACCCAACTCGAAACCCGCCTAACATGACACTAACCCGAATCAACCGAACCCGAAAAACCCCAACCCGAACCTGATTTTTTTCGTGTTGGGTCGTGTCGGATTGACGGATCGTGTCGCATTTTGACACCCCTATGTTGTAACACGTAAACTAGAAAACTCAGAAATTTCATTAACAGAACAAGAAAACATGACTATTTACTCATAGATAAAATAATCAAAGAAAAAACACACACACTATGGATCAAGATCAACATCAGACTCATCCATCTGTGCATTAGCAGCTTCGACTTCTAGTTATACTCTCATTTTTTGTTCAGCAAATGAATGAACATAAACTTCCAACAACTCATACTCAGTCACTTAGCTTCGTAGAATGCAATAACCTCTTGTGCAGCCTGAATTTGTTGTCAGCCAAAATCTATTTGAGTTTGAATATGGGAGGTAGAGAGCATAACATACTCAGAAAGTTTTTCCCCAAAACAGATTTATCTTCAGCTGGTTTGGTTACAGATGTTGAAGCACTCATGTTGCCAACATCCTGGGCAACACGAAGCTCGAACCAGGGAAAATCAACCTTCATGTTTCCCTTAAAATATGCAGGTGCAATCTTCAGTTGTTCACCTATATCAGACAATTCTTCATCTATATCCTTGACAAATCATTGGGATTCCAAAATCCCATAGCTC